>NC_134406.1:94303437-94603437 GCF_038048845.1 Mixophyes fleayi
TGTTCCAAATGTATGTAAATGTATTACATCTATAAAATTATAGATGTATTCAGGTGCCTAGCTTGTACTTGGCCCAGATTCTCCACCCTTTCAGTTGTCAACCTCTTTGCTTGCAATCAGTGTATACGCTCACCATAAATTCCAGTTAATTTGTGCAAAAATAGTTTGTTTCAAGTTTTGTGAAGTGACATGTACAGAAGACAATGTTCAGCATAACACATCTCGGGGTAAATGTATCAAAGTGCGAGTTTGCCAGCGAGTTAAAATCGCGATTTTAACACGTTTAGCTGACAATTTACATAGCCTAGAGAAAACTCTGGTCTCATTGGTTGTCAGTTTGAACTGCAAATCCCGCATGATTTTATGAGAGAGAGAGAGAGAGAGAGAGAGAGAGAGAGAGAGAGAGAGAGAGAGAGAGAGAGAGAGAGAGAGAGAGAGAGAGAGAGAGAGAGAGAGAGAGAGAGAGAGAGAGAGAGAGAGAGAGAGAGAGAGAGAGAGAGAGAGAGAGAGAGAGACGAGAGAGAGAGAGAGAGAGAGAGAGAGAGAGAGAGAGAGGAGAGAGAGAGAGAGAGAGAGAGAGAGAGAGAGAGAGAGAGAGAGAGAGAGAGAGAGGAGAGAGAGAGAGAGAGAGAGAGAGAGAGAGAGAGAGAGAGAGAGAGAGAAGAGAGAGAGAGAGAGAGAGAGAGAGAGAGAGAGAGAGAGAGAGAGAGAGAGAGAGAGAGAGAGAGAGAGAGAGAGAGAGAGAGAGAAGAGAGAGAGAGAGGAGAGAGAGAGAGAAGAGAGAGGAGAGAGAGAGAGAGAGAGAGAGAGAGAGAGAGAGAGAGAGAGAGAGGAGAGAGAGAGAGAGAGAGAGAGAGAGAGAGAGAGAGACGCAATTTTTTGTTTCTTTGGCCATTTGGTCTGTTGTCTTTCCCTTGTGTTTCAACATTTTTCTTTATTCCCCCCCTTATTCCCCCCACCTTTGTGTAAGTATGTTGCGAGGAAGGAGAGGTGTGGAGGGTAGGGAGAGTGGTGAGGAGGAGAGACAGGAGTTAGCAGGTCAGGAGGAGCAGGCAGGCCCTTCTGCTGGCAAAAATAAATCTGGCCGTAATGTCCAGTTTAGTTTTTGCAAAGAATTGTGCTTTGGTGCACTCTTTAGTGCCCATTTATGATAGGATTTTAGGCAGTCTTGCTGCAAAAAACCCCATTTATCGCAAAAAAAAAACCTGTAGAAAAATCTTACTGATGCAGTAGGGGCACATAAAACGATCGGTGGACAACTGTCGCAAGCAAATTAGTGACATCAAAAGGAGGGTGAAAGAGAAGATGGCTGAGGGACGTCGTGCTGCTGCAGGTACTGTGTTGGCCTTTACATTAATATATCACCCAGGGTGATACAATTATTTTGTTTTTATTAAACACCTCCCAAACATACATCTTCCTATTAAATAGGAGACCCTGGCTATAACGTGCATATAAAGATTATTTTCCTCTAAATTAACACACACTACTTAACAGTATTACTGTCCCATAATTGTCTGAATCTGAGGCATCAACTTCTAAAACTTTAGAGGGAAACTCATAACATTAGTTTGCTGTAACCTTAGGATGTATTAATTTTCCCTGCTTGTAATGACATAAGTATAAAATTTCAATTTGTTTAGTTGTTTTTTTTTGTCCCTGCTCAAATGGTTCAGGTGTTTGAGCCCTTTGTGGTTATGAGTATATGTGTATTTGTTTTTTTTTTAAAATTGTCAAAGTTGTGTGTTTATAGTTCATGTTTATATTCAATAGTGAATATTGTAGGGGTTCCTTTGTAACCACTCAAAAATGTTGCATTAATATCTTCCTAGGCACTGGTGATGGTCCTCCTGTTCTCATGTCATATACCTCCTATGAGGAGTAATTTAAGCAATTGATACCCCCTGAGGTCCTGGAGGGCATAATATTAACGGGACACGGACAGACCTGTGTCTCAGGCAATGGCTGGTGAGTATTGGTTAATGATGTCCTGTTGTACATTGTATGTGTAAACAGTTATCCTGCAGCCTGCTTTGTAATGAGTTACAATACATATAGCACGTAAGTCGTTTTTTTGTTAACAAAATTATTTACAAGGGGTCATTATTAAGTTCACAGAAAGGATTAATGTAATTTAACATTACACATGTATTTCAATACAGCTCCACACATGATCAGCCATGTCCAGTGGCAATAGGCCCGGAGGTAGTCGCCAGCACCGCCAGCACCAGCAGCATCGGCAGCACCATCAGCATCAGCAGCACCAGCAGGGGACCCAGATGTGGACGATTGTGGAGAAGGGTAAATCCACCTATGTTTGTGAGAAAAACAAAAACCAAACATTAGTTTTCCTGTAATGGCAATCGCCTGTATCTGGTATTGAGTAAAGAATGTGTATTTTTTTTAAATATGAATTTGTTTTTTCCATTAAGGGGACATCACAAGAAGACCCCAGTCAGACTGTTGCAGCTACAGATGATGAATGTGGGGACTACGCTTGTCTTAGAGCCCATGTCAGATGTCCCCCAAATCCTGGTGCAGCGTGATTCCCAACCGTCGCCCACTGACCCTCAACCCCCAGAGAGTCACCCACAAGGTGAACCTGCACCCACATTGGCCGATTCTATCCGGCAATTTTGTTGTGTCCAGGAGAATCTGGTGGGGATTTCACCAAGATTCTCGATGCGGGGGATCCATCGCCAGCTCCATCGAACCTCCCGAATCCTGCAGCATATGCAGGATGAGCAAAGACAAATGTCAAATACACTGAATCGCATAGATATCTCCTTGACCCAAATAAACACAGCCATCAACAATCAAACCGAGGGCTATGCGAGAAATGTTCTCAACTTTTATTGGAGTTCTGGGCCAAACTCAGAGGTGGGAGGCGTCCATCCACGAGTCGTGGAAGGTCTCCTGGCCATGCCGGGAAGAGACCGAAATAATGTTTGTATGTTGTGTCATTATGCTCCAGTTTGTACATTTATATTTGAGAATCATATCAGGCAAAAAGTGTGCCTTTTTTTTTTTTTGTGCATTTTGCAGAGAAATAAACCTGTATTTGTTTTTACCCAGTTAATTTGAATGGTCTTTGTTTTTCAGAGGTTAACATGTGCACATTTACACCACTTGGAATAACTTTTATGGTTATATAGATTCAGAAAGTGAAATGAAAAACACATACACATACCATATAAAATTGGCTGTTTGAATGAGGGACATATTCTATGGTGAGGATGTAAAATATTAATCTATAAAGGGATTAAAAAAAAAGGTTATTGCTCAATCCATAACATTTAGAGAAAACTAAAGAAAGCGTACTCACCTGTAAAATATCTTTGGATAATGGTTTCTCTCACCTGCCTCCCCCCTCTGTATTATCCACATCAGCTGATGGAATGAGCTCTCCTGCCTCGTTACTGTCTACTGCAAGTGTTACTGGTAAATTTTGTTTCAGGGCCAAATTATACAGCAGACAGCACGCCAACACAATATCTGACACCTTACCTGGGGCATAGAGAAGCACACCACCAGAAGTATCTAGGCACCTGAATCTGGTCTTCAATAGTCCAAAGGTGCGTTCTATCACCCCTCTAGTGACTGTGTGTGACTCATTATATTGATGTTGGGCCGGAGTCTGTGGATTCAACAGAGGTGTCATTAACCAGGATTGACACCCATATCCTGAATCACCTAGACTGTACAAAAGCAATAATGAGGTAATGAAAACACAAACTGCAATCTGCAAATGCAAACCCCTATAAATACATACCCAGTAGCCATCCCTCAGGCATTTGTCCATTTTCAAAATTTTGATAGAGGGATGACTGGCGAAGGATATAGGCATCATGGCAAGAGCCAGGGAAGCCTGCAAACACACTCATGATTTTCATGTTTGCATCACAGACCACCTGCACATTCATCGAGTATGAATGGTGTCTGTTAGTATTACACATGTGCCCTTGCACGAGGTGGTCTCAGCCCGATGTGTGTGCAGTCTATAGCTCCCAGGACATTAGGGAAAACCTGAGAGTCTATAGAATGCTCCCCTTTAGCTCATGCCAATCACAATCCTGGTGGGGAAGCAGATGTAGGTAGGCATCATCTTGTTTAGAGCAAATAAAACCAAATTTAAAGGCCTGGAAAACGTTGCCTGGGTGAGGCCTACAACATGGGCACAAACAGACTGGAATGACTCAGTTGCAAAAAAATGTAGGACACACAACAGCTTATGGATTCCTGGTAAAGCATGTGTACGGCAAGTAATCGGCTCTAAATCTTGTTGTAACTGGCCATAAAGGAGCTGTATGTTGGCTCTGTTCAGGCAAAATTTTTGGAGGATATCCTGGTCTGTCAGGTTGTCAAAATGCAATCTTTGCCGGAAACAACGAGGCCTGCGGAGCAGGCGAGGTACCACTTGGTGCTCTGGTTCAAAAATCCTGGACAACTCAGGCTCCATTTGTGCATTTGCAACAATAACATCTAGCAGTAAATTTCCAATAAACTCCATTGCTAACAACCCACACATTAATGGTACATTGGGAATCTTTATATAGTCATCCACAGACTGAATAGGGCAATGAATTTATTTTTGGGTGGTAATTGGTAATTTTAAACAGCTGGTTAAAGTACATCAAAGTACAAACCATACTTTGCGACCAGGATAAAATGTCCTTACAATTTGTATATGCAGCTGTAACATATGCATACCTTTATGTTACGATTGTGTATGTGATTTGTTAATTTTCTACAACTACACCTGTATTGGTTTTATTTTCACACACTCTGATGTAATACCCTCACATTGGCAACCATAGCAGAAAGCAATGGAACCATTGGCTCTATAAGTTAAACAAAGAATGTGGTAAAAAACAATGTGGCCTGCAAAAATGTAATTTTTTATATTCTAATGTGAGTTGTTGAAGTTTTACGGTTTAAAGGGCACCAACAACGCTACACATATATGACTGATGTTACACAACACACACAGGTACTGGAGTGTGCACCTGACTCGTTACAAGTGGTGTTTGCGCTGGTCCCGTGAAAATCGGGGAAAAATTTTGCGTGGGGTCCCCCCGATTTTCACTTTACCAGCACTAGGCCAACCAGCCAGGGTTGGCGGCACTATAGCAGGGGGACACGCGGCAGGGGTCCCCCTGCCATAATGACTAACCAACCCTAGACTGTTCAGCGCTGGGCTGGATTCCCTAGGGAATGGGGTCCGCCGAAAAAAACGAGCGCCCCCCCCCCTAGAAAGAACCAGCCCAGTGCTGATAGCACTAGGGCTCTTCTTACTACCCCTGGGCTGTGGGTAGAAGGGTAATAACGGCGAAAGTGAGTGAAAATAATAAACAGACCCCATTTTGTTTTGTGGAACTACAAGTCCTAGCAAGACAGTTTGCCAAAAACAGTGTGGCCATGCTGCTGCTTGTATAACTACAAGCACCAGCATACCCACGCAGCCAGGGCATGTTGGCACTTGGAGAACCACAAGTGCCAACATTCCCTGACATCCCTGGCTTGCTGGGACCTATAGTTCCACAAAAAAAATGTACGCTACTTGCGTAAGCTGTATTTACAGTATTACAGCTTACGCAAGTAGCGTAGCGCATGCGCAATGAGCTACGTTACTTGTGTAAGCTCTATTTACAGTATTAGGTGATTCCCCCACTAGCGTGGGAAAATCACATAATACAGTAGTTAGAGCTTGCACAATGAACGTAAGTTCATTGCGTACCGGATCTCCTACTAGGTAGGAGGTGTTAGCGTCGGGTCCACAGTTTTTTTATTTTTCTACAATCAAGATTAAAGAGTCGTGGGAATTACAAATATGGGGCCCTCCTGGCCGAAGCAAAGAAGACTTCTATCAACAAGGGGCCCCTCCTGGGCGAAGTACAGAAGAGATTGCCCAAGCCAAAACTATTGGAAGGTATAATTATTCTGGGACTGGGGCAAGCAGAACTATTGGAAGGTATAATTAATAAGGGACTGGGGCAAGCACGGAGCTTTTGGAGAAGAAAGAAGACATCTTTGGTGAGTATTTGCGGTGTTTTTATTTTTATTAAATAGACGTGGTATAAATGAGGGTGGTGTGGGTTTATTGTGGGTTTTTTATTTTTAATAAATGTGTGTGGTGTTTACTAGGGTGTTGTGGTTTATTTTTCATTTTTTTTTGTGGAACTACAGGCTCCCAGCAAGCCAGGGATGTCAGGGCATGTTGGCACTTGTGGTTCTCCAAGTGCCAACATGCCCTGGCTGCTGTGGGTATGCTGGTGCTTGTAGTTATACAAGCAGCAGCATGGCCACACTGTTTTTGGCAAACTGGCTGGCTGGGACTTGTAGTTCCACAAAACAAAATGGCGTCTGTTTATTATTTTCACTCACTTTCGCCGTTATTACCCTTCTACCCACAGCCCAGGGGTAGTAGGATGAGCGATAGCACTGAGCTGGTTCTTTCTAGGGGGGGGGGCCTGCTCATTTTTTTCGGCGGACCCCACTCCCTAGGGAATCCAGCCCAGCGCTGAACAGTCTAGGGTTGGTTAGTCATTATGGCAGGGGGACCCCTGCTGTGTGTCCTACTGCTGTGGTGCCACCATCCCTGGCTGGTTTGCCTAGTGCTGGTAAAGTGAAAATCGGGGGGACCCCACGCAAAATTTTTCCCCGATTTTTCACGGGACCAGCACTAGTCAGG
The DNA here is from genome assembly GCF_038048845.1 of Mixophyes fleayi. Taxonomy (NCBI): domain Eukaryota; kingdom Metazoa; phylum Chordata; class Amphibia; order Anura; family Limnodynastidae; genus Mixophyes; species Mixophyes fleayi. The sequence continues at coordinate 94,310,129 of NC_134406.1, forward strand.
CAGCACTAGGGTTAAGCTGGAATAGAGGGGGGACCTCACGGGGTTTTTTTTTTCAACTTTTATCTATTCTTTAACATTTTAACACTGCCAGGGCAGTGTAACAGTGATGTGTTTATACAACACGCTGCTATCAAGCAGCGTGTTGTATCTTGCATGTTTTGAAGCAAACTCTCCTGAGTTTGTTTACTCGCAGCTTCATACATTGGAGACTTGTATAGCTGCAGTGGCAAACAGTGGTGAGTTTGATCTCTGGCGATTTTGCAAATAGCGATTTTGACAGAAGCAGAACTCTGGCGATTTTGCATGAAAACTCAGGTTCATACATCTGCGAGTTTCAACTCTCCCGAGAAAATCGCTGGATTTGCAAAATCGCACTTTGATACAAGTTTCCGGGAGAGGGGGCCTGACCGGAGGGCGGAAGGGGCGGGGCGAGGCCAATCGCGTCATTTTGGCCGCCCCCTCCTGTCCTCCAAAATGGCGTGAATCACAGAGAATCGCGTCAAATGACGCTATTCTCGGTGAAACCTGGGATGCAGGAGAAATGCCAGCTCGCCCGAATTTCGGGAGTCTCCCGGACTTTCCGGGAGAGTAGGCAAGTATGGTTAAATGTTTTAAACAGTCGATTTCAAAACTACATAATTTGAGTTTGTAAAAGAGCAATGGCACATATTCAAAATACCCATTTATGATTTTGATTGGGCAGGGCTGGCAGCAAGCCTGGTGAGCCTGGCAGGCGAGTGCCACTATTACTGAAGCACACCATCAGCCCTCCTGTGAAAAAATATAATTTATTGGCGCTGGCGATGTATCCCCTTAAGATCCGCGTCCCCTCAAAGGTCTTAAGGGGTTTAGAGCCCACTTATCACTTATCACTATATTCACCAGCTAAACACTTGTTGTTGTAAGAACCGTATACCATGCTCTAATTAAACAGGCAGTGTTCAGTAAACATAAGCTGCTAACATACTTAAACTCGCTCAAACAAAGCAATGCAGCAATCATGCAATATGACGGTAATGCAGTAATAAATGTCCAAATCTTTGATATCCGGTAGAATCAAAGGTGCAGATTGTTGCTTACTTGATCTAAGATGTAAAAAAATATATGCAATTCAGATGAAAAAAAGAAATAACACAACTCACTTGAATCACTGGGCTTGGCAGAACATAAAAACCAGCAGTAATGTTAAGTGAAGCCATTTTAGCTGAGGGCACTTAAAATGCATGGATTATGTTTTTCAGGTCCTTACCCATTAGGGGTTAAAGTTGTTTTAGTCCCAGCCAATAGAATCCATGGGGAGTGGTTTCAGTCACCTCATTAGAAACTCCCATGGGCTTCTAGACCTTTCCTTCCTGTGATTTCACTGATGCCTCCCTCCCGCCCAGCTAGTTATTGTTTGATTTAACAATCTTTTTTACAGAGGAGGCGCAGTTGGTGGGAGAGCAGTGCAGTCAATGACTAGTCACAACGGTGGTTAGGATATTTGGCCGCACGTCACTGCCCCTTTCAAGTAACATTACTCTTGATCCTTCTGAGTGGAGGATCCCTTGGCGTGCTTTGCGTGGCCGTCAATGTTGAGTTCAGAGGGGAGCAGTCATGCTGACGCCTGTTTAACACCGGCCAATGTTAAGGGAGTATTCCTTGGTTTAGTTTGAATGCCATTTGGGCATTGCAGTATTTGGTTAGATGATTAGTTGTTTAGTTGACTGCAGTTTGCTCTCGCCACCACCAGGTGACTTTCATTTAATTGGTTTATGATTAATAAAAACTGCGACCTTTTGCCAAAGTAGCTATACGTGTCTGTGTCTTTATTTCATTAGATTAAGTAACACTTTTAAAGTACAAAGGTTGGTAAGGTACGTGAAGGAAAAGGACATTAGCCATATGCGTTTTATAACAGTCAACTTGCAGAATCTTTCCTGCAGAAAGGTATATATTTCTCATGAATATAACATCCACCACTCCTTCTACCTCACTTGGGGGTCTATTTACCAAGCATTTTTCCTGTGGTAAACCCCCGAAAACAACAGTGAAATCACTATGTTCCATTGAAGCATCGCAGCAGATATCTCAGATATCTGCTGCTTTGCATTTCCTATCGGTTTTCTGAGCACCCCCTATAACAGTGTATGGGAAGTGCTCAGAACCGCTATGTATGAAAGTTCAACTAGAGAAACTTTTCTCTTTTTTTACATGTTAATGTACGCCATCTGAAGCTGGCGTACATTAACATATCTGAAACTTTCGCACTTTCCAGCTCTGCTCTGAAGAGCAGAGCTGGACAGCGCATGTGTGGAGGGATCATGTGATCCCTCCCTGTCAATCATCCTGCAGTTTGCCGGCCAGGATGTTACTGCGCATGCACCAACTATTCGGTCGGTGCATGCGCACTAACAAAAAAAGAAAAAAAAAGAGAAGATCACTGCAGCCTTGAAAAATGAGAAAAGACTGCGATGATCAGGTGAGTCACTTCTCAGGGACAGCAGGTTATCGGCACTGCTGTCCCTGAGAAGTTTTTTAAAACATAGCCGTTACTTTTCAATCCTTATCAAGGAGACAAGGATTGAAAAGTATCAAGTCAAAAAAACGAAGGGTCATAAATAGACCCCTTGATATTTCTCAAAATGGAGGTAACATTGGTGCAAACAAAATGGTGGCTGCTTCCTCCTATTAGCTGTAATGATGAAACTTTAAACTTGCAGTTTACTAGCTGAAATGCTTCTCACTTGCATTTAAGAAGTTATTTATTTTAGAAATATCAGTCCCAGAATCCCTGGCTGCCTCTCCCTACTCTATTACTCTTGAAACTAAAACATAGTCCTGCAAATGGGTTTTAAATCAATATCTTCGGGTCTCCCCACCAATTCCCTTTCTAACTAAACTGTAGCCACAAATCTCAGTCCAGCAAATAGATAATTCAATAAATAATCAGTACATATCCCACAGTTTTCCAACTGTAACTTTCAGTACGGCTCTTTCAGCAATGGTGTCTATCAATCTGACCTACTTTTCTCTAAACATCCTTCTCCTCACACTTCTGAAATCCTTTTCTAGTTTCTTCCACTTCTTGACTGGGACTCTGAGTAATGAACCTGACTCCTGATTCCACAGGGCAGCTTTCTCCAATTTTGCTTCTCTCAATAGCTGTGAAACCTGGCTCCCAGTTTCTGTCTCACCAACTCCTCTCAGCTCTCTCAGCCCTATAACTCCTCATCTTCCTGCTTTCCTAGCTTCACAGATAGTTTTCCCACCCCTGCCAGTCTCTGCATGCAGGGGCGGATTGGCAATTTAACCTACCGGGAAAAACTCCGGGAGGCCGACGACCTCAGGAGGCCGACTAGTGTCTTTTTAGGAGTTATTTAAAATAAAAAATAAAAAATATGTGTAGCGCACCCCACCCCCCCGAACGGCTGGGGAGGGGGAAAGGCAGTGTGGTACTAGGTAGCTGGCCCCTCCTCCGGGACCAGCCACCTACCTTAATGTGGCCGTGGAGAATGGTCTCTCCCCTCTCCCCCCTCTGTGGCTGCAGTCCCCTACACAGGTCACATGGGACGTGTCACATGACAGCTGCCGTCTCATGTGTGCAGTGAGGGGAGTCTGCAGAAGGAACAAGGTAAGTGTATGTCTGCTAAAGTGTATGTCTCTGCTATAAAGTGTGTGTGTGTATGTGTCTCTCTCTCTGCTAAAGTGTGTGTCACTGCTAAAGTGTGTATGTGTCTGTCTCTCTGCTAAAGTGTGTGTCACTGCTAAAGTGTGTGTGTCTCTGCTATAAAGTGTGTATGTGTCTCTCTCTCTGCTAAAATGTGTCTCTCTGCTAAAGTGTGTGTTACTGCTAAAGTGTGTGTGTCTCTGCTATAAAGTGTGTATGTGTCTCTCTCTCTCTGCTAAAGTGTGTGTCACTGCTAAAGTGTGTGTGTATCACTGCTAAAGTGTGTGTGTGTCACTCTGCTAAAGTGTGTGTGTGTGTGTGTGTGTGTGTGTGTGTGTGTGTGTGTGTGTGTGTGTGTGTGTGGGCTACTAAAGGGTGTTTAGGATAGGAGTTGGGGCTGCTAAAGGGTATGTAGGATAGGAGTGAGGGCTGCTACAGGGTATGTAGGGTAGGAGTGGGGGCTACTAAAGGGTGTTTAGGATAGGAGTGGGGGCTGCTAAAGGTTGGAATGGGAGGGTCTTAATATATTGTGTGATAAGAGGGAAGGGAGGGGGCTGTCTTAATAGTTAATGGGTGGGAGATAGGGTATTAATTTAATGGTGGAGTTTATTTATTTAATGGGTGTTAATATTTGTGGGGTGATGGTGGGGCAATTTAATTTATTGGTGGGATAATTTCATTTAATACTGGGCCAATTAAATTAATATGGAGTGAAGGGACCTTTAATTTAATGCTGGGATGGTTTGGGGCTATTAATTGAATGTAGGGCTGAGTTTGGGAAGGAGAGCTATTTATTATTTAAATGTGAATATTAATTATGTAATGCCGTGATGTTTTTGGAAAATGGTTATATTAAATGTAAATGCTATTAATTTATTGCTGGGGTTGTTTGAAGGGAGGGAAACAGGCCTAATTATTAAATGTGGGTGCTATTGATTAAATGCCAGGGATAGTTGGAGTTTTCTAAATTTCGTGTACCCATTTTTTTTTCCATGTAGGGCCGCCAACATTCCAGGATCCAGACAAGCAGCAAATGATCCAACAGCCACAGGTGGTGACAGTGACAAGAACAGGTAGGAGAGAGGAGGACAGTCTGCCAACTGTCCTGAATCTGGTGGGACAGTGCAGAATTTCGGTGACCGTCTCGCTTAGGATTTGGTCCTACTGAAAGGACAGTTGGGAGGTATGCCCCGCTTCACACTGTACTACTTGTGAAGGCAGAGCTGCGTGTACCTAACAGTAGTGCACACAGTTTTGCCTGTTTATTTGTCATATATAATAACCCCCCCTGTCTTAAGTGCCCCGGGCCCCCCGGAGCCTTATTCCAGCTCTAGCGATACTTTAGTGGTTCTCGCCTTCATTCCATTGCCTCCTTCTACCTTGCATTGGTCACATTCTCAGATCACTTTGCTGAACATATGGCCAGCCCACATTGTACTGACAATATAATAAATCCTGCCTCCTTTAAACTTACTATATCACCAGCAAACCCTTGGAATAGCTCTCCCCTTCACTTATGCCATTGTCTGCCAACCCTCCCTGCACTGTTATTAAATCAAAACACCACCAATCACAGGGCACATTTAGGGCTCATACATAATTGTTACCAAAGAAGTGTTTTCTTGCAGATGCTTGAAGCATTTTACTTTTCTGGTGATCGCACTTGATAGCCATTTATTATAAGGATTATTTTTGATGCATTTTTTGAAACACACAGTACACATTTTTAAATATTAAAGAGAGAGATTTGGCTGGTAGTTACAGCTCATGATGTCAGGGAAAGATGCAACAGTGCGGTGCGGTGCTCATATGCTGCTCTGGCAGACTGATCATATAGGATTCTGCCAACATGTTTCGTAATAGTTAAACTTATTAAACAAAGTCAGATATGTTTCTATGAAGGGAATTTTGGAAGAATGTGTTAGTAGGCAACTAAAGAAGTTTGAGCACAGAGGCATAAATCAGTCTCAGATAATGTAAAAGATTTCATGTATTTTTATAGCACGGGACTGGCAGCTTTTTCCCTGCTTTGCTTTAGAAATGACCCACTGTGTCTTAAGTCATCACATATAGGTTTTCCTAAATGTTACTACAACCGAATTCTAGTAGTTTTAAATCCCGCCTACTTTTGTGTTGGCCCCACCCACAGTTGATTTGTACCCGCCCACATGAGGCCACTTCAAGAATTTTTTCCAGGGCCACTTTAAGTTCCCAATCCGCCCCTGTCTGCATGTCTCTCTGAACTCTGTCCCACCCCAAAGCAGTCAGGGGTATATATTTCCAAGCAGTCTCCCTGTGTTCTGTTACAGATGCGCTGCTTGTTATAGGCTCCGATGCTACATAAACATTTGAAAATTGATTACAATATTATAGTGTCCATTTAAATTTTTTTGTTCCATGTTTGTGCTTAATTTTAAGATACATGTGTCACTCTGGTATCCCTAGAGGACCGTCAACCACTAATCTTTGACCTTGTGGTGGAGTCCAGTAATATAATGTCTCCGCAGTCCTAGGTCTGTTAAAGTTAAATAATTGGATGAAGGTGACAATCGATATTTTCTGTACACTACAATCAATAGTGATGCGATCTATATGCAATGTAATTATTTTCATAACAACCTTTTATTAAGCTTAACGTTTTCCAATCTTTTTATATAGAATTAAGTGGTAAAGAGGTTAAAATATGTTTTCAATGTACATAGAGTTTGGTCTCATTCTGTTTGTAATTGCATGAGAACATTTCTGGTATTATTTGTAAACGCTGGTTATAAATAATATCACTTTTTCATACACTAAAAAGCCAGCGCATAGTGATCATAAAAAACAGTTTATACAGGTTTAGAGGCAGGAAGAAGGACAGCTGACAGTCATCTTAACAACATTATGGGCCCCCAGACAAAGCACTGCACATGGGCCCCTACCTACACAACCACTCACAGGAATATAAATGTAAATGATCAATATAATTAAGTTTACAATTATAGGCACAGGAAACAAAAATCAGTGTTTAAACATTAAAAAAACATGCTGTTCAGCTGTGCCTTGATACATGGGTGAATAATTTGTTTTCCCTATTGGGCCCTGCCTATGGGGTTCCTATGGGGCCCCTATGCTTGTGGGGCCTCAGGGCAACTGCCCAGCATGCCCAGGGTGAAAGATAGCCCTACGGGTAGTTTCAGCGAACAATGACCAGAGGAAAACATCAATGCTTTGTCGAGTTCCTGGAAGGTCATGACCCGGCAACCTATGAATGAAGACCTTAAGACTGTAACTGTGTATCGCTGTGATGTCACTGCTTTTTACAACTGTACTGTGTATAAATTGTTAAGCTCTGGCTTTGGAAACCAGAGCGTTCTGATAGAAGCTTGTGCTTGTGCTAGCAGTCGCTTACACATACCAAACTTTGCATGTATTCTATTTGCAAATAAAACCAATGTCGTAGTCTATATTTTAAAGGGACTATTGTTGGGCCTTCATAACTGTGCACCTGTGGTCAATAGTAATAACATCTCTTCAAAGTTCTGCTTCCTATCACTTTTGGATCACCTACTTATTTAATGTCAGCATTTAATTATTTTAATACTACACATTTGTTTATGATTGAGCAAACATTTTCTTGCACTAATAGATTGTAAAACTGAACAATTTCCTGCAGGTGGCACTATTACTATTGCTATTTTCTATGCTGATGATGTATTCTTATTTTTCTATTTGTAACACATTCATTTTAACATCAGTGTATGTTCTTCCTTTTTTTTTTTTAATGAGTGTTATTTTCATGATGAACCAAAATGCAGTGTTTTACCAGGATGACACATGAAAAGGTTGCATCTAGCAACCACAGAAGGAGAGTTAGTTAATAAACACTGTTTTCATATTTGTCAATAATATAAGGAAAATGCTAGCAACCCCCTTGGTGTGTCTCTGTTTCCAGTGTTTATCTCTTGAACAAAACACTCATTTCTTCATTCCCTTACAACGCCATCTGCTTGCAAGATGCTGCTATATTTGTTTCAGATGCACATTTTTCCTATCACTAAGCTGCAGAGTTTTACTAACAAACGGCCCTGAGTAAAACTAATTTTACATCCTCTTTAATATTGTACTTTAATTATATTGTTAGGCGTATCATCTTGCATTTAACAGGCCTGATTTATTAAGGAAAGTAAAGCAAAAGAAAATCCTAGCTTTGAACCTTGGCAAAACCATGTTGCATTGGAGGGGAAGGTAAATTTAAAATGTGAGAACATATTTATAATTGGGGTAGAGCCGGTCCTAGATCAATTTTAAATTTCAGTTTAAAGTTAAAGATATCAAGTATTTGTGTCCTACATGAAAAAACAGCCAACGTACCTATACCCACATTCCAATGGAAATATTTCTTGAGATCGACTTGTACTTGAATACGGGCTTACTTGTGTGTAATTTGCGTTCAACTTTTTTAAATGCAAGTTGCATTCACAATTGCGCTCAAAGATGAATCAGGCCCAGAATGTCTTGTTTTTGATGTGGCAGAGCTCACCATTAGTTCAAAGATAAAGAATGCAGGATACATCATAAAAAAGAGACATATTGAAAGCATATGCAGATCAGGAAGAATATACTATAAAGTGTTTAAACAGCAAACTAATAGTAAATGAAATAAACTTTTACAGATACACAAGGAGTCAGAGTCAACTGACAGTCTGGAAGCCGAAAGAGATTTATCCTCTTTTGAATTGCGCAGTATGAAGGCGCGTACTGCCAAGTGATGTGGATCAACCCTGAAGTAGTGAGAGTTAACAATGGAACTGGACACAAGATCCACCCTTTCTGTTATTACAGCAAAAGAGTATAACAAGTTACTTGCAGAAATTCAAGTGTAAAAAAACCTCTGTATTATTGAAGACATAAGGCCTGATTCATTAAGGAAAGTTAAACAAAAGTAAGTAAGGCAAAACCATGTTGCATTGGAGGAGGGGGGGGTACATTTAAAATGTGATGGCAGATTTATGTTTGGGTTAGGGCATGTCCTAGAGCAACTTTAAATTTCAGTGTACAAGTAAGCTATCAAGTATTTCTGTGCTACATGAAAAAACAGCCAGTATTTTCCTTATGTGCAAAATAATAAACTAATTTAGACCCCTTGCATTGCAACATTGTTTTGTCCAGAAAACTTGAGTAAGAAAACTTACTAAATTTTTTGCTTAACTTTCCTTAATGAATCAGGCCCATATACTGCAGAAAAAGTGTTTATTCTTGGGAAAAATTAATGTGAAATACAAAGAGAAATTTCACAAATTGTATTTATATGTATTACAAAATGACGTATCTGCATTGTTTGACCATGAATGATTAAGGAAAATTCAAGTTGATTGGCAGTCTATTAAAATTTAGAATGTGTCAACATCTAAAGTATCAAATATTGATGCTAATATTAAGAGATTAAATCAATTGTTAACTGATGTACAATCCATATTTGAAAAAGGGACAGGAACACTTAAAGGAATGAAAGCTAGCATTATATTAGATAAAAAATGGTACTCTAAAACTTCACAAAGCTCTATTGCACCATATTCTTTCCAAGGATTTAGGCACAGCTAAATAAAATAAACTAGAAAATTCTGACATTTTGCCACCTGCAGAACGGAATAAATTGTCTACGTCCATAGTTCCAGTATTGAAGAAAGTTAGCGCCAGACGCATTTGCATTTGAGGCTACTTTAAAACAATGATTTATCCAGCTCTGCACACAGTACAATATCTGCTACCAAAGACTGAAGATGTCTTTACAGCATTGTCATGAGGAGACTGCTTTCAAAAATAGACTTGGCACAAGCTTATTTACAAATTGAAATTGAAAGTATGTAAAAGAAATACTTGACAACACGCACAAAGGTTTATTTCAAAACAACCGTCTTAACTTTGGAATAGCTCCAGCAATTTGGCAATGGATCAAGTATTACAATGAATACCTGGTATTCCATTCTGCCTAAATTATATTATCATTGCATTAAAAGTGTACTCACAAGACTACATGAATATGAACTGAGAGACAATCAAGATAAATGTGAATGCTTTAAAGAATAAACTTCTTAGTATGCACATGTATTTTACAAAAATGGTGTGCCAAATTCAAAAACAAAACTGAAGCAGCACGGTGAGCACCATGACCACAATCTGTGGCCCAGTTGAGATCTAGGTTTAGTGAATTATTATCAGAAATTTCTACCTCGAATATCAATGGTATTTCACCATTAAATGCTCTCTTACAGAAGGGAGTACCATGGAAATGGTCTACCAAAACCCGATCACATCAAGGTCCTCTCACACTTTGACCCATCATCACCTATCCAGTTGGCATGTGATGACTCAACTATGTAAAAGGTTCAATATTATCACATGAACGACTAATCCCATTTATTATGTACAAAATGATTGTGAAGCTTTAAGTATTGTATGGGGAGAAAAGAAATTCCACCAGTATCTTTATAGACAGAAGTTCATATTGGTCACAGACCACCAAGCTCTTCTGTCTATATTCAATCTTCTGAATGGGGTTCTTGCCAGATTATAAAGATGGTCCTTGGGAGTGCATACTTATGAGACTGAATTTAAAACAACATGGCAAATGTATCATATCCAGGATTCTCAGAAAGAAAAAAAATCAAATATCTGTATGTCAAAGAACGTGTGGGTGCAGAATAGTGGTGCCTATAAGCTTCATACAAAAATATCGTAAAAATTGCATGAAGGCTATTTTGGCACAATAGAAGCAAAGGCTTTAGCTAGAAGTTATGTATGGTGGCCTGAAATCAATGATCAGATCGAATCAATAACTAAAGACTGTTAAAGATGTCAAAAGATTCAAAATGCACCTCCATCAGCTTTATTACACCCTTGGGAATGACCCTCCACCCCATGACAAAGAGTTCATATTGATTTTGCAGCTCCATTCAAAGATCACATGTTTCCGATGCCACCAATCCAAAAATTCTCACTGAAAGATTTGTTCAAACATTCAAGAAAGTTATCAAGACAATGAGCATGTGTAAATTAGTCTACAACACAAAATTGACAATTTCTTAATTGCTTATCAAAATGCTGGACATACTATACTACAGGGCAATCTTCAGCAATGATTAATTATTGAATACTTTGTTGGAGAAGCCTTATGGCGTTGTCATGTAGATTAAATGCACAAGGAGGAGAGGTCACAAGCTCAAATATTGAACCAAATTAAAAGAGCTCAAATGTTGTTGAATCGATTTAAGAGCCAAATGTAATGTTAGTTGAATAACCTCAAGTTGCTTCCACAAAAATGTCTGTTCACATAGATGTAACTGCAGAGACTTTAGTAGCTATACCAGCTGCCCAACAACAATGTGGATCTACTGTACAACTATACATGAGAAAGTTCCAGAGTCAAAAATGGTGAGAGGCACAGGCATGACAGTGTAGCACTTGCAGGAAATGACAGACGCACACAAAGTTCTTCACGATCGGTCCACCTACCATTTGTACTGACCCCTAAGCATAGCTCCCCACACCCCTTCCGTCTAGGGAAGAAACAACAATTACCAAAGTCCAATAATACAGAGTGAAAGGAAGGGGATGTCCGAAGTGAGAGACCTGCACTCTAGTCTGCCTGCTGACACCTCGATTTTGTTTGGGCCTGCGCACAGGACTGCAGATATTCAGGACAGGGAATTATCCCACTTCAATATCCTACTCACCAATTTACTGGTGAGGGCCCCACTAAGAGAAAGACAAAACCAAACAATGATACTCAGCGTATAAGCACAGTCTCCTTTTGATGGTTGACTGCATCTCCCAGGATTAGCATCTTTGAGAAGGAGTGACACACAACAGTCCACCAACAAAGCTATCTACTGGGCTAGTATGTTCCACCCACTGTAGTGCTAGCTATAAGAACAAATCAACAGCAACACAATGGTCCTAACAACATACTATGTGACCAGTATGCTCACAACTTTAGCGCCTAGCGCTAGGTGTACTGTACTATCATTTACTCTGTTCCCACAGTTCTTATGCACAGAATACAGACAACAAATTACAATATCAGGTACTAAAAGCGTATGTTTAATGGGAGCCTGACTTCTGGATCCTGTAATGTTAAACACCTCAAAAGCCTACCTTTAATGGAGGCCTGACGATTGAGGGCAAGGGCACAATAAAAGTATATACACAAGTCTGTAAAGAACCATCGCACAATGGCAAGGGTAGATTGGGAATTTAAAGAGGCCCTGGAAAAAATTCTGAAAGTGGCGTCATGTAGGTGGGGCCAAATAAATGTTAGGTGGGGCCAATATTAGGCAGCTTTAGCACACTGTTAGCCCTAGCCAATCGATTTTAGGCAAGGAAAAGGCAATGGTAGGCAAAGTCTGCCTGTCACAGTTGGTGGAGCTAACACACAAATAGGCAAAGCATTGCACATGTAGGTGAAGCAAACACAGGTAGGCAGAGTCAGCACACCAGTGGGTGGAGTACACACATCGGTTATGTGAGTAGAGCAGATTAATCCAGCAGCAGGGAGTTCCCAGAGTTAGCATTAATTTAACAGTAGTTGGGTCTTCCACCTGTTCAAAAATCTCTCTAACAGTATACATTTTTTTAAAAACAAAACACTTTGCTTCTGCATACCTGTAAAATTATTGAATGGCAGAGATATATGTCCCAGGCTTTCTGCCTTGTGTACATTAAAACCCCAGGAAGATTGTTTATGTGTGTGCGAAAAGCTTCCCAAAGTGTGTTTCTCAGCTGTAGGAAAAACTGGTAAGGGTCCCAGTGATTATGAATGGAGAGAGAGGGTGGGCTGAATTCATCATGCCCATTCCGAGTCTTCTGGGCCTCCAGCCTTACTGTAGGCTGATTTGCAAATGCACCTCTGTGTGGGTGTTTAAAAGCAGTCAGGCTGGACATGCAGTCACTATGACCTGGAGAGGAGGTTGGATACCTCCTGAGAGACTCTACAAATGGTGAGCAATTACCTTTAGTTTTCTATGTGTGTGGGACACAAGGTCCTTCACAGGAGAGATGGTCTTCCTGTGTGTTTAGTGTTCATAGTAACTGCCATACAATGCAGAGAGCATCCAAGTGAACACCATACAATGCAGAGGGCATTCCTGTGACCACCCTACTGTCCCCTGTAAATGTATGTATCCAATGTGCCTGTACCTGTATGCAGGGCCTAATTATCCAATAGGCTGCAGCCTAGGGTGCAAGATTTTTTAGAGGTGCAAAGTTGTATCAGGTAAAGGCATAAACTGAAATTCATGCCGCCACCTGAGGATAAGTGGGTAGGATACAGCGAGAGGTGAGACTGTTTTTACTTAAATAAAATGAGTGACAAGGATCAGTGTGACCCTTTTAAAAAGTCAAGTGGAGCTAAGTTTCGAAAACACACAAATGTAAACATTGGTGGGGGGGTAAAGGAAACCGGATTTTAAATTGAGGACAAATTTGTTTTTGCCTACCACTTATTAGCCTGCAGTGAAAGGGGTGCTACGAGTGTATTAGCCTAGGGTGGCCTGAACCCTTAATCAGGCTCTGCCTGTATGAGCGCTCCCACTGTGTCTGTCCCTGTATACGTGTGCCCACTGTGCTTGTCCCTGTATATGTGTGCCCAGAGTGTGTCTGTCCCTGTATGTGTGCACCACCAGAGGGTCTGTCCCTGTATGTGTGTGCACCCAGTGTGTCTGTCCGTGTGTGCGCGTGTCCAGTGTGTCTGACCCTGTGTGTGTATGCGCCCAGTGTGTCAGTCCCAGTAAGTGTGTGCGTGCCCAGTGTGTCAGTCCCAGTAAGTGTGTGCATGCCCAGTGTGTCTGTCTCTGTGTGTCTGCGCACCCAGTGTGTGTCCCTGTGTGTGTGCGAACCCAATGTGTCAGTCTCAGTGTGTGTGTGCCCAGTGTGTCTGTCCCTGTGTGTGTACACGCCCAGTGTGTCTGTCCCTGTATGTGTGTGCGTGCCCAGTGTGTCTGTCCCTGTATATGTGTTCGCCCAGTGTGTGTGCCTATAGTTTTTGAAAATAAGATGTCCAGGGACCAGGGCCCGATTAAGGGTTCCAGCGGCTCTAGGCTATTTCAGCCGTAGCGGCCCCCCCCCCATCCTTCCCCCAATATAGGCTATTTCAGGAGTAGTGCCCCTCCATCCTTCCCCCAATATAGTGTTTAAGGCTACTCTTTAATATGAATATTCAGGAGTTTTCTCCAGCATTCCCATTTAGAAAGATTGTGCAATCTCTCTTACCAGTTCTTGTTCTTCTCTCTTGCTTGTTCGTGCAGCCTTGTTGTCTTCTAACTTGCTTGTGGAAATTTGAAGTCCTGTTTTGAAAAAGATGCAGCAATTGTATTATGATGCAAAATGTTAACAAACCCCAAATGATTAGGCCCTTTGATCCAAATGCAACAGTCCATTATGGCCAGATACAACTGCCCCATAGCACAGGCATATGTAGAAAATAAAATATATTAAAAAATTGTTGTCAAAGAGCTATAAAAGAATACGAACCTTTACCAGCCCCACCTGACTATTATTCAGTATTCTAGTGACCCTAAAGACCACAGAGATCATCCTCATAACCGCTGCACAATACAAAGATCAAAGCTACTCTATTTTTTAAATGCCCCACTCAGCAATTTCTTCAACCCCCTTTATCTACCCCCTTCAGCCATTTCATCTGCCCCCTTCGGCAATTTCATCTGCCCTCTTTAGCCACCTCACCTGCCTCCTTTAGTCACTTCATCTGCCCCCTCCAGTCACTTCACCTGCCCCTTTCAGCCACCTAACCTGCCCCCTTTAGCTTGCTCACCTGCCCCCTTCAGTCACCTCACCTGACCCCTTCATCTACCTCACCTGACCCCTTCAGCCACCTCACCTGCCCCCTTCAGCCACTTCACCTGCCCCCTTTAGCCATCTCACCTGCCCCCTTTAGCCACCTCACCTGCCCCCTTTAGCCACCTCACCTGCCCCCTTTAGCCACCTCACCTGCCCCCTTTAGCCACCTCACCTGCCCCCTTTAGCTATCTCACCTGCCCCCTTTAGCCATCTCACCTGCCCCCTTTAGCCATCTCACCTGCCCCCTTTAGCCACCTCACTTGCCCCCTTTAGCTATCTCACCTGCCCTCTTTAGCCATCTCACCTGCCCCCTTTAGCCACCTTACCTGCCCATCTGCCGCCCCTCCCCCCGAGCTATTGGAATGGACATACCTGCTGTGCAGTCCTCTCTTCAGCGCTGTGTATGACAGGCAGTCTTGCAGCGATCGTTGCTAGCTGCCTTTCAGGGTGCACACGGACGCTTCTTACTATGGTCATGTGAGATGTGGAAGTCCTGATCTCACTTGACCAGAGTAAGAAACGCCCATGGGCACCCTGACAGGCAGCTAGCAGCGATCGCTGCCAGACTGCCTTTCATATGATAGTGACAGTCGGGACCACTCCTTTAGACCAGGGGTGGTCCTGATGATTTCGGCTGCCACATTTAGAAAAAAACAAACAACAAATAAAATCTTGGTGAGACTGCGCCCCCCTGGCTCCAGCGCCCAGGCTGCAGCCTATTGGCTGATCAGGCCCTAGCAGGGACACAATTAACTTACAAGCTATATAGTATATTACAATTCTTACAAATATTACAATCTGTTGTGGTTTTTTTTTTCGATCAATTGCAGATGGAAGGTTGTATTTTGGAGGCACAAATCAGCTTATCAGCGATTACTATTTCACATTAATCTCTGTATTGTTCGTGTAAAGACCCTGAAAACCCATTATTAAAAAAAAAACCCGTCTTCAACTGTATAATTTGTGTATTTTATGTGTACTCTTTACATTAGCACTTTAGTTTGGTGCCTGTTGTTCCTACCTTAACTTGATCCTGATTCTGTGGTGCCCCTGACATCCGTCTGGGTGGATATCATCACTGCATAATGAAGTCTCGTGAAAGCCTCTGCAGCCCCCACTCCACTCAGCAAAAGGCTGCCTTGCAATTTGCTGCCTGCATCTCTCCACTGACTGGACCGCCCCCTAGCAAGGAAGCTGGCAGCAGATACCAAATAGGATACAATCCTGGCAACCCCCCCCCCCCCCCTGAGGGCTGCAGCTGGGGTTCAGAGGGCCACCTATTTAATGCTAGAGATAGCATAAAAATCTTTATCTGCTACAGTTTGTGCAGTGACATTATTGGTTTTATTTTGTTTTCACTAGTGAATCCTGTCTACCGATGGCTGGCAGTGATTGGTTTACGATTCCCACTCACCAACACCAAGGAACCCTGTGGAAAAAAAGCACTTACCTGTGCTGGATCGCAAGTCAAGTGAGTTCTGTTCTCTTCTTCGCTCTCTTCACATGCTCCGCATCTGGGGAACACCATCTCTCAACAGCCCCCTCGACATTAGCATATTTTACAAATACCACATTAAACAGATATAGAGCATGTACATGTTGAGAGAGTTAGAAATTGACCACTATAGGATGAGTGGATGGTAATAGCGGGAGAGGGGATAGCAAAGGGACAAGTGCCGGGGAAGGAGGGGTGGTTGGTGGGGACAGTGGAAAGAGGGGCTTCAGAGGAGAGGTACATTTAAATTGTGCTGGGTAGGGAAGCCTCATGGTGACTTTACCTATGGTCTCAAATTTTGTGAAAGGAGGCAACTGTGTTAATCTGGAGTATTAATAAGAAGAATTGCGCTAATACCCCACTGCTGCTAGACACACCTATAGGGATCACACAAAATTCCCAATGTTGAATACAATAAATAAAAAAGATATAGGATAGTTCCAGCGCTGTTGGTTGTAATCACATAGGTAAGTGGGCACAAAAACCAATAAGACTGTCACGGGCACTAGGAGTCTTTACCCAGGGATCACCAGGTGATAAGCTTACCAGAGCAGTATAGGTGGTAATATGGTACTCTGGTAGCGGGGTGATCACGGAACAGGAGACAGCAGATGATAGAGATGCTCGGGAAAGTCTATGACTAGCAGCACTGGTAATATATATGTAGTAATACACGAGGAACTGAATGGACAAAGGACACGTGAGGGTAGTCAGTGATCTGCGGTAGCAAGTTGTACCACTGCTATAGTGAGGAGGAATGTCCAACAGAAACGAGGAGGTGATGAGAGTCAGCGGTCTGCGTTTAGCAAGTTGTACCGCTGTCTGGGTGAAGGAATGGGATCCAGGTGAAGGTATCCGGGAAGTCAGTGGTCTGCGTTAGCAAGTTGTACCACTGCTATGTGAGAGGACACTGGAACAGGTGACACTGGAAACAGGAATCAGTGGTCTGCCTCTAGCAAGTTGTACCACTGAATATATATGTGAGGAGGAGCACGGGGAGAGACTGCAATACAGAGGATACACGGGCACCTTGAACTTGATCCACAATGACATGCACAATATAGTAATGACGAACAGCACTGCAATAATATAAAGTCACAGAAACTATCCGGGCAAAAGATAACACAGTCAATGATGGCAAAAGTCTCAGCGGATAGTAAGCTCCAGAGGAGAACAACTCAGTCCAGCAAGATATGCAATACACCAGCACAGTCAATGAGAAGTATGCATACCGTGGTTCAGGAGCAGGCTGTCAGACAGGAGTGCAGAGATACCTGAACGGCTGGAGGCCGGCAGGATGCGAAGTCCCTGGAGGGTGAAGCGGTAATCAAGTAGGTGCAGAGCACAGGTAGGTAGACCAGCAGGGGAACAAATACTCAGGAAGCAGTAGTATGTAGGACTGGACTCCTGGAGGACCCTGAAGAGTAGCGATGGTCTAGACGAGATGAAAGCAGTGAGGCGTAGATCCGATGCAGACTGGCGAGTAGAGACCAGCAGGAACACTGAGAAGCACGGAGAGCGGATCAGCTGCTGCAGACACGAGTAGAACTGAGGAGTAGCAGCCAGCAGGACTCTGCAGGTACACGGAGGTAGCGGATAGCAACCAGCGGGTGCAGCCATGATGAAACACGGGAGAGCAGAGCTGAGCTGGAACTGTTGAGCACGGAGAGCAGCGGATAGGAATCAGTTGTAGCAGTCTCGAGGAAACACGGGAGAGTTGAGATGAGCTGAAGACTGTAGCGCACGGAGGCAGCAGATAGGAATCAGCCAAACAGTCACGATGAAACACAGGAGGGTTGAAGTGGTCTGAGGACTGTAGTGCACGGAGGCAGCGGATAGGAATCAGCTAATAGTCACGATGAAACACAGGAGAGTTGAAGTGGTCTGAAGACTGTAGTGCACGGAGGCAGCGGATAGGAATCAGCTAACAGTCACGATGAAACACAGCAGAGTTAAAGTGGTCTGAAGACTGTAGTGCACGGAGGCAGCGGATAGGAATCAGCTAACAGTCACGATGAAACACAGGAGAGTTGAAGTGGTCTGAAGACTGTAGTGCACGGAGGCAGTGGATAGGAATCAGCTAACAGTCACGATGAAACACAGGAGAGTTGAAGTGGTCTGAAGACTGTAGTGCACGGAGGCAGCGGATAGGAATCAGCTAACAGTCACGATGAAACACAGGAGAGTTGAAGTGGTCTGGAAACCACAGGAGTAGAAGTGGTCTGGAAACCACAGGAATCAGCAGCGCTGAATACACGAGGAAACACAGGAACACCTTCAGAGGCTCATGGGGAATGAGACTCCAAGATCAGGCAACGAGGTATGGACAGCAGGTGCTTTAAATAGGGAGTGTTGCCTGATCAGCCAATTAAGTTAAAGGAACAGGTACTGAAGGTTTTGAAAGGGCTGCACATGCGCAGACCCTCAGGATGGTGGACGGCCACGGTTCCTAAACACACGGGAAGAAGCACTCACAGTCTGGTGAGTGACAAAGATCTTATAAACAATGTGTATACGTGATAAGAATGGAAGAAGGATCTTTCTCTCAGAGAGATATGTACCAACGCGTTTCAACCTCTCAATTTAGGTATTTCTCAAGGATCCTTGAGAAAGACCTAAATTGAGAGGGTGAAACGCGTTGGAAATAGGGTTTCTGGACCTGGAATTCATGAGGACCCCATCTAAGCCAACTTAACAACCAGCGAAGTGGACCCCGGGGATGCTGAATATAAGCTGTTTATCCACTTATATCTGGTAGGGACCCTCATGATCCTATGGTCCAGTTTTTATGTTTTTATGTTTTTTATTCACTATTTTGTATGAGATATTATTGTAATAAAATCCTTTAGTTTAAACGGTATCACACTAGATCCGTTTTTCTTTTCTTATATTCAAAAATGGAACATATCTCTCTGAGAGAAAGATCCTGATCATCTCTATGGAGGATTCTAAAGAACTTTAAACCAAGGCCTGTTTTATCTTTCTATCTTGTAAGTGCAATCATATACGGAGTGTGGGTGAAGACACCGTAAGATATTTACAATTAAGGCACATATATATATTTTCTATCTGGTGAGTGGATTCACATAAGAAGAAGGATTGAAGTTCATCCTATATTCACTATACAAACGTTATTCATTGTTACTGTATTACACTATGTTGTGTTTTTATATATATTTTTATGTCATGACATCACCTATTGGAGGAAGAATCTGAATGAAGTGACTCTCATACTCATCTCCAAAATTTAAATATTCTTCCATTCTTATCACGTATACACATTGTTTATAAGATCTTATTCTTATTGGTTTTTGTGCCCACTTACCTATGTGATTACAACCAACAGCACTGGAGCTATCCTATATCTGTGTTATTCTGGAGGCTTGTAATATATTCCATCTGTGAGGCAAACCAGATTCAATTTATAACCTCGCGGTGAGAGGGAGATTTTGACTTTTCCAGTTTTGTACTGTTTGAAATTTGGCAGCAAAAGAAATGTGTATAATGTGTTTGTATATGGATATATATGAGAGTTTGAATATCAGTACAAAAGGAGGTGAGAGCTGGGCAAGACCACCAAATATGTTTGCAGTCTTCCAGCTGGCAGCACTCCTTCCAACACATATTTGATGTGGCTGCGTAGATTGTATGTAGGCAGGTAGGAACCAAATGCCACCTAGTGAGGACTTTATAGAAATTCTCCTTGACAGCAACACTAATGAAGCTCTTGGAGATCCTACCCTGTAGGATCTCCAATGTTTTATCCCCAAGGGTGGGCACCTAGATCCGCTTCTCAGGCCACATGAGAAACTGGTGAGGGGTTCTGCGGGGGAAAAGGACAGGGTGATAAAAAAAGGGAAAAAGCCCCTTTGTAATTAGCATTATATGTGCATATCCGCTCAAACTGGGAAAGCTGCTGGAGAGGTGCGGGTTTGGAGATATTGTTAAAATTTTAATTTGGAAATAGGTTTTCCATGAAATTAAGAAAATGGTCTCAAACCAAATTCTCCTGTGATATGATGAAGCCGTGTGATTCCAATGCCTTCCATCCCAAAGCCATGTCAGCCTCCTTTCCAGTGGGAAAAAGAGGGGATGGTCCCAGATTGGGGCGAGTGAAGAGGGGTGGTCTGACCAGTGGACACTCCTATTCACAGCATCCCAAATGGAAAGAGTGAATCGTACTATGTCGACTGAGCATGCTGAGGCGGGTTTCTGGGACTTGGGGATCCAGGGTAGAAAGGGTAGTGTACAGTTCTGATTTTAATGAAAAATAAATGACTGTCAAAGATTGTCAAGACCCTTTTAAAAAGTCAAAGTGGAGCTAGATTTTGAATACATGTGAAAATAAACAATTGGTAGTGTTGGGGGGAAAGGAAGTCAGATTTTAATTTACGTACAAGTTTGTTTTTACTTACCACGTATTAGCCTGGCGTGGAAGGCAATGGGGCTGTACAAGCATATGAGACCTAAACCCTTAACCCTGCCCTTCACATTTATTTTGTTGACAGCGTATGGTGTTGTCCATTTGTCATTTTTTACTGCATGTATTTCCATGTAATCAGTTGAATGTATATTTAGCAGGGATGTGCACCGGCGACTTTTGAGGTCTCGTGTTTTGTGTTTTGGATCCGGATTTTCATTATTTTTGGGGTTCGGATTTGTCTCGCAAAACACTTGACGAAAGGTCTCGGTTCGGATTTAAGGTTTTGGATTCGGATTTTTTTTGGAAAAAACATAAAAAGTTTAAAAATCAAGTTTTTGGGCTTATTTTCACTCCTATGCTATTAGTAACCTCAATAACATTCAATAACAAGCATTTCCACTAATTTACAGTGTATTCTGAACACCTCACAATATAGTTATTAGTCCAAAACGTTGCAACGAGGTATCTTTCTGGACTGCGTAGAGGAGTGGGTCACCACAATATATATAATAAGAAAACCATCCACTTGTATGATTCGCACCAATAAATGTACCTGGACTGCGTAGAGGAGTGGGTCACCACAATATATATTAAAAACCCTGAACTTGTATGATTCGCACCAATAAATGTACCTGGACTGCGTAGAGGAGTGGGTCACCACAATATATATTAAAAACCCTGAACTTGTATGATTCGCACCAATAAATGTACCTGGACTGCGTAGAGGAGTGGGTCACCACAATATATATTAAAAACCCTGAACTTTTATGATTCGCACCAATAAATGTATCTGGACTGCGTAGAGGAGTGGGTCACCACAATATATATAATAAGAAAACCATCAACTTGTATGATTTGCACCAATAAATGTACCTGGACTTCGTAGAGGAGTGGGTCACCACAATATATATTAAAAACCCTGAACTTGTATGATTCGCACCAATAAATGTACCTGGACTGCGTAGAGGAGTGGGTCACCACAATATATATTAAAAACCCTGAACTTGTATGATTCGCACCAATAAATGTACCTGGACTGCGTAGAGGAGTGGGTCACCACAATATATATTAAAAACCCTGAACTTTTATGATTCGCACCAATAAATGTATCTGGACTGCGTAGAGGAGTGGGTCACCACAATATATATAATAAGAAAACCATCAACTTGTATGATTCGCACCAATAAATGTACCTGGACTGCGTAGAGGAGTGGGTCACCACAATATATATAATAAGAAAACCATCAACTTGTATGATTCGCACCAATAAATGTACCTGGACTGCGTAGAGGAGTGGGTCACCACAATATATATTAAAAACCCTGAACTTTTATGATTCGCACCAATAAATGTATCTGGACTGCGTAGAGGAGTGGGTCACCACAATATATATAATAAGAAAACCATCAACTTGTATGATTCGCACCAATAAATGTACCTGGACTGCGTAGAGGAGTGGGTCACCACAATATATATTAAAAACCCTGAACTTTTATGATTCGCACCAATAAATGTATCTGGACTGCGTAGAGGAGTGGGCACTGGGCACCACAATAAAATATAGAAAAAACCTTCAACAGGTCTGCATTACACTGCACATACGGCTGCTCCTCCATCCTCTCCATCATATACATGTTGGAGTTTTAGCGTGTGACAACCTCTTGTTTTTGATAATGTCAGTGCATTTTGAATATTTTTCAATTTGCCCCACACCACAGAATGTACTTTATCTATGATACGCATCTATCTATCTTGACTGCGTAGTGTGGTGGCCCCGGTACACAATTTGGTACCGAGGCCACAATATAATTAAAAAACCCTCCACGGGTCAGAATTCCACCAAAAAAGGGTATGGACTGCGTAGTGTGGTGGCCCCGGTACACAATTTGGTACCGAGGCCACAATATAAATAAAAAAATTGGGCATCAACTGTCACCGTTGTTTAATATCTGATACACCTAAATATGGACTGCACAGTGGAGTGGCCCCGGTAGTAAATTTGATGCCGGGGCCACAATACCTCCTCCAACTTCCAAGTGTAGTGTTTATAAAGACAGACAGCGTCGAAGTGTTATTAGTTGACTTTCTTAACCCTAAAATTGTCCCTGTTGCAAATATTCGTGCAATGGACAGTTACTTTTTTATTGAAAGACTCAAGCTTTCAAGTGTAGTGTTTATAAAATATAAACAACAATACAGTAGTTTTAGAGCACGTCAATACGTCTTGTTTTAAATTATGACAGGGCATTTTACTTTTGGTTTAATTTCTTGAATTTGTTTAAATTAATGGTGTGGGCAAAACATGGGACGTGCTGGAAATTGCCCATATTTAATGCCCGCACAATGTTACTGGCATTGTCTGACACCACAAATCCCCATGAGAGTCTAAGTGGGGTAAGCCACTGGGAGATAATTTCCCTCATTTTCTCTAATATGTTGTCAGCGTTGTGCCCCTTATTAAAGCCTGTAATACACAATGTTGCCTGCCTTTGCATGAGCAGCCATTTTGTAGTTTCTGCTACTGATGCAGCTGTTGCTGTTGCTGCGGAAGGGGATGCATCTACCCAGTGGGCTGTCACAGTCATATAGTCCTTCGTTTGCCCAGAACCACTTGTCCACATGTCCGTGGTTAAGTGGACAGTGGGTACAACCGCATTTTTTAGAGCACTGAGGACACTTGATCGTACTTCTCTGTACATTTTTGGTATCGCCTGCCTAGTGAAGTGGAATCTCGACGGGATTTGGTACCGGGGACACAATACCTCCATCAACCCTCTAAATCCCACTCCACTGATGGCGGACACCGGGCGCACGTCTAACACCAACATTGCAGTTACAGCCGCAGTTATACGCTTTGCAATAGGGTGACTACTATCGTATTTTGTGGTCATGGCAAACGACTGTTGGACGGTCAATTGTTTTGTGAAAGACTTAGCGGTCTTACGACTTCCCCTCTGGGAAGATGACCGACTAACAGCAGCAACAGCAGCAGTGGCAGTAGTAGGCGTACCGCTGCAGGATTCCTCGGATGAATCCCGTATTGTGGAGGACTCAGTCTGGCTGCTGACTTGGGCTGCAGGACTGAATCTGATGGAGATTGTGGAGGAAGTTGACGAGGAGAGTGTTGCTGGTGTGTATCCAACTGGACCACGGGATTTAGGTGTCCCTGTACCGATGAGGGTCCTAGCACCAGTTCCTGAACTAACCACTGAACTATGAAGGTTATTCAGGTGACGTATAAGGGAGGATGTTCCTAGGTGGGCAAGATCCTTACCCCTGCTTATTTGAGCTTTACATAAGCTACATATGGCCATACATTGGTTGTCTGGATTTGGATAAAAATAACTCCAGACCGAAGAGGTGCATTTTTTGGTCTTCTGACCAGGCATGACGATGGGCTTTTTCATCCCATGGACATCAGCTGTTTCCCCCCTGGTGCCTCATTTACAATAACCACATCACCATCCTCATCATCAAGTTCCTCCACAGCGCCAGCTACATCATCAATAGGCTCCTCCCAAGCCACCTCTTCCCGTACAGTGATGGGAAGGTCAGGCTTGACAACCACCAACATCCTTGGACTCGCCTTTTTGATTTGTGATAATTTCTCTTTAGAAGGCAGAGTTGTTTGCTGTTTTGTTGCTGACAGCATAACTCTCTTCAATTTTTTGTAGGGGGGGGGGGAGGAGGAGGGCTAAGATCCGTGGGTGAAGCTGAACCACTAGTCATGAACACGGGCCAGGGCCTAAGCCGTTCCTTGCCACTCCGTGTCGTAAATGGCATATTGGCAACTTTACGTTTCTCCTCAGATGATTTTAAGTTTCTCTTTTTGCTACTTTTTCTTAACTTGGGCTTTTTGGATTTTACATGCCCGATACTACGAGATTGGGCATCGGGCTTGGAAGACGACGTTGATGGCATTTCATCGTCTATGTCATGACTAGTGGCAGCAGCTTCAGCATTAGGAGGAAGTGGGTCTTGATCTTTCCCTACTTTATCCTCCAAATTTTTGGTCTCCATTATATGTAGCACAAGATACTGCAGAATGTGTGAACTTGGTAATATTGCAGTACCAATGGATTTATACTGCTGGATTGGTTTTGCAAATTTGGTTATAATTATATATATTTTTTTTAATTTTTAATTTTTTATTTTTTTTTACTTTTTTTTTATTTTTTAAAAACTTGGGAATAATGGGGAAATAACTATGCCCTTAGAAGCACAGAGCACAGGACACAGCACCACTAGACTGAACAGGACACGGCACAGGACCCAGCAGCACTACGGAACTCAGCAGGACAGAGCACAGGACACAGCACCACTGGACTGATACTGCAGAATGTGTGAACTTTGTAATATTGCAGTACCAATGGACTTATACTGCTGGATTGGTTTGGCAAATTTGGTTATAATTATATATTTTTTTTTTAATTTTTAATTTTTAATTTTTTTTTACTTTTTTTTATTTTTTAAAAACTTGGGAATAATGGGGAAATAACTATGCCCTTAGAAGCACAGAGCACAGGACACAGCACCACTGGACTGAACAGGACATGGCACAGGACCCAGCAGCACTACGGAACTCAGCAGGACAGAGCACAGGACACAGCACCACTGGACTGATACTGCAGAATGTGTGAACTTTGTAATATTGCAGTACCACTGGACTTTTACTGCTGAATGTGTGAACTTGGTAATATTGCAGTACCAATGGGCTTATACTGCAGGATTGGTTGTGCAAATTTTGTGGTAATTAAAAAAAATTAAATTAGTTTTTGGTATTTTTTTAAATAACTTTTTTTTATTTTTTTAAACACAGGGGAATATTGGAGAAATAACTATGCCCTTAGAAGCACAGAGCACAGGACACAGCACCACTGGACTGAACAGGACACAGCACAGGACCCAGCAGCACCACTGACCTCAGAAGGACAGAGCACAGCACACAGCACCACTGGACTGATACTGCAGAACACAGCACAGCACAGCACAGCACAGAACTAAACAGCACAGCACAGAACTAAACAGCACAGCACGAGATCTACCAGGACAGAGGACCACCTAACACACCCTCCCTCTACCCTGATCAATGCCCGAGTGAAGATGGCGGCGACTAGCGGGGAATTTATAGGATCCGAGTATCGCGAGATCCGACAACGGGATTATGAGTCAGAGCCTCAGTTTCAGATTTGAATTTGGCGCCAATACCCGGATCTGTCTCGGATCCGACTCGGATCGGCAACGTTCGGGTGGGCTCGGATTTCAGAAATCCGAGTGCGCTCATCTCTAATATTTAGGTCAGTGCATGAAAGCGGACATGCTGATTTATTGTTCATGTATTTGTGAAAAAGCAAATATTAATGTGCTGTGCCTCTGTCCTTAGCTGCAGATAAAGATCAGGGGCCTGATTCATTAAGGATCTTAACTTCAGAAACTTCTTATTTCAGTCTCCTGGACAAAACCATGTTACAATGCAAGGGGTACAAATGCGTATTCTGTTTTGCACATAAGTTAAATACTGACTGGTACTGTGCACTTGCCAATGTACAGTATATAGAAAAAGAACAGGTACTGGGAGCTACATCCAACATTCAAAATGAATGACATGGTATTGTGCAGTTGTATACCAAATGTAAACCCACATTGAGAATTACCGTCAGTTGTCACTACATACAGAAAAAAAGCTACTACATTACTGAGAAATGCATTGCAGCTCTGTTTGCAGCTTATGTCTACAGCACTGTCTACAAATAAATTAAATTATATTTTAATATAAAATAACTAAAAGAAAAGCATAGACTTAATAAAAATTAATGCAACTTACTTGGTTTCTTTGCCTTTGCTTTCCTGGAAGGGATTTTTTCAGTTTGTGAAATCCACATAGCATGTACCCCACCCATCCCTTTTATTTCAATAGTTTTACCTCACAAAAAGATAACTTGTTACTTCACAGCTCAACAAAACCTCACCTCAGTGCACATACTCTGTGTTTTGCTAGGAAACCCTTCAAACTTCCCAACCCAGTGGCGTACGCAGGGGGGGTTTCTGGGTCTCCAGAAACCCCCCTCCGCTAAAAATTGCCCCACATATCGGCACTGTAGTATACAGCAGCCGCGGCGCTGTCTAAGAAGCGTCCGCGGCGGTGCTGTATTGTATACAGCACCGCCGCGGATGCTTCTTTGACAGCGCCGCGGCTGCTGTATACTACAGTGCGCCCCTGCAATCTTCTACATTCTTCCTATAAATACTTCTCTTCCTCCTCAAACGTCATATTACTTCAAGAAACCATTCACCTTGGGGAAAAGTTGTGCACACGTGTCGAAATAGGCACAGACAATGGACCCAAAGCTGGTTTGCACTTTGTAAATAATTCCCAGTGTGTGCAAGCACATGTGAGGTATCATTGAGTCACAGCTAATCAAGAGTGGTTTTTGGGGTGTCATGTAAGTCTGACATGCTGGTACCACTTTGCAAAAAATGATCAAACTCACATATTATGGGCCACTATATATAACGTGACAGGGCACGTTTTATTAATGAACTTTAACCGTCTATGAATTGGGGCACTTATGTGTGGCATAAAATGAATTGGGAGCATTACTGTGGTATAATATGAACTGAGGACTCTACTATGTGGTATGTTTTGAATTGTGGCCACAACTATTTGCCATAATAGTAACTGGGCCTCTACTATGAGGCCTTATATGATTTGCGGCACAACTATGAGGTCACTGCTCTGAAAGTCAGGATTGCAGGGACATATGTCACACTCTGACAAGCGGGCGCTGCACACTTCTGCCAAAGGTGTACTACAGCAATGCAGGGTTTTTTCTGTAGGAAGGTGGACTAGTGTATTTTACCTGCTAGACAAGCCCCTAATGATGCACAGCCATGCCCCCAGTTGTATGGCCAATCCCACTCCAACGGAGCACCTGCGCATAATTTATTACAATGCTCAACTCTAAGGGGGGCCCCATGACATGAAGTTGCTGTACAGGGGTCATGAATTCCTCTTGATGGCCCTGAATACAAGTCCACAAACCAACAAACATAGTGTGACAAAACCCACTGAATATGTACTTTTTATTCCCATGTCCCCTTAGAATGCCTGCCCTAGCACATAATTATAATTATATTAATTATCTGCATTCAGTATGTGTACTTTTTTTCAATCCCCATAGCATGTATCTGCTCACCCCTGCACTCTGTTTGAATATCAGCCTTAAAATTGGTAATATATGTGATTATACTATGTTATCTGTTACACCTTAGGTGAGGTATTCATGTTAGCTCTAGAGCTTCCTATTATTAAAATAAGTCTGTGTAGATTATCAGGTCATGTAGACCAGACTGTTGTTTAACAGAAGCTATCTTTGTTTACCTAAGCCACATGATATCTAGCTAGGTGTGGTGTCCAACCATCTGTTACAAATATAGCTAGGCAAGTGTTATATTTAAAGCACAATGGATTGAATAGCCAGTGTTAGATTATGCTGTAACCATTTATTATTATTCTTTAATTTATAATTTATTAATCTATGACATTGATATTTATCCACATGTTACAGGCTAAAGCTAGGTACACACTACACAGTTTTCATCCAATAATTGGCTAAATCAGCCGACATACGACCACTCGTTCAAAAGTCGGGTCAGTGTGAGCAGTGACACATTAGTCGAAAGTCTGCCCAAATGGACGATTGTCGCCTCATTTGGTTGGTCGTACCGTTTAATATTTTCGTTCCAATCTCATTTCCGCTGTGTAGTGTGTATAAACTTCCGACCGATCGACAACAGTGGGTACGAAATTACAGTCATTGCTCACGACAACATGGCTGTAAAAAGTTGATAAAGGGACGTCCGCTCTTCCCTTTATCGTCCTAAACAAGGCTAGTGTATATGCAGTCCATGGACCGAGCGATCGGACCATCGATCGGATGTAAAATCGATCAGCATAAAAAGTTGGTGGAAAATTCTGTAGTGTGTACCCAACTGAGAGACTGTAAGATTGTGCAGTTAGGTAAATCTCTAGGAAAACTAGATAAGGGTTAAGCTGGGTACACACTACAGAATTTTCCACCAACTTTTTATGCCGATCGATTTTACATAAGATCAATGGTCCGATCGCTCGGTCCATGGACTGCATACACACTAGCCTTGTTTTAGACGATAAAGGGAAGAGCGGACGTCCCGGTAGCGACTTTTTACAGCCATATTGTTGTGAGCAATGATTTCAATGTCGTACACACTGAAGCAACATTTACGGGGCATGTAACCATATACCAAAGACATTAGCATAAAGGGGCAGAGCTTTCTCTGTAGTTAACACCCAAAACCGCATAAAAAAAGAAGACAACATTGTCTCTTCATTCATTCATATTTTTTAACTACAATGGATACAGTAGATGAAGAACAATTAACAATTAACAATTAACCTGCTTGCTAGGAGTGTATTCTCAAGCCAGACATGGTGGCTCTGTGTGACTGCTTTAATCACCTTAATTAGGAAATGTGTATTGCATTCATATACCTTAAGATCTTAACACAAAGATGAAAGCCAAACACACCCCTAGAGCCTGAGGCTATTCTGGGGGTATAATAAGCAATATCAGAGAGCAGTGCTGGCAATCACTGAGGCTCAGCAATCCCAGGTCTTGTGCTAAGGTGCATAGAAGAAGTTGGTAACAAAGTGTAAGCCTATAGTCGGATTTCCCAAGGTGGCCATAATAGGACTGGTATTGTATTTTATGTGTTACTAAGGGTGTGCACTTGCCACTTTTAGGGTTTTGGGTTTTGGGTTCTGATTAGCTTGAGGTTTTGGGTTCTGATTTGTTTTGCCAAAACACCCCACGAAAGGTTTTGGTTCTGATTTTGGGTTTTGGGTTCTGATTTTTTTTTTAAAAAGCATAAAAAGTCCTAATTCCATATTTTTTATTTTTTTTTCACTCCTACACTATTATTAACCTCAATAACATTCATTTCCACTCATTTTCCACTCAGTCTATTCTGAACACCTCACACCTCACAATATTGTTTTTAGGCCAAAAGTTTGCACCGAGGTAGCTGGATGACTAAGCTAAGCGACACAAGTGGAAGGCACAAACACGTGGCCCAACACGTGGCAGGATCTGTGGACTTAAACAACAGTACCACTGGACTTATACGGCAGGATCAATGCCTTGCTTGCAGTCTCCTAGGTAACACAAATAATCTGCACAAATAAAAATTGTATTAACTGTATAAACTTGACCAATGTCCTGAGGATTTATAAAAGTACTTCTTTCTAACATACCATTGATCATACTACTGATTAAAACCATCAGCACATAAATTAAAATAACCGGTTCCACAGAATATTTAAAATAAAACATAATAGTACAGAAAAGGCTGGCAATGTGTTCATTGGTGGCTTCTGTGACATCAATGTAAACTCTACTAAAACATCACTTTAAATTAGTTGTCAAATGAGTAGTCATGAAGCATGGGCAACCCCTTACAAGTAAGAGCTGGCAGAACTTAATGCCGGAGGGCTTATCGCTGGCAATAACATTATTAATGTAGTTTTACATGCATATAAGGAATTAAACAAAAAAAAAATCCTTTTGTCACAGAAAACAAGTGTTGATAAATTGATCTTTAAGTTTTTTGACATCATTTCTCAAAATGTTTTTGTAAAAATCATTCAAGGATTCAACTAACAAAAGATAAACAATTTTAAGTTAAAAATTGCATTCTATATACTTAAAATCTCCCTTTGAACATTTTTTTTGAACCACTAATAAAAGATTTGTGAATTGATTTATACACAAGTGTGAACAACATGTGAAATGACAATAAAAAGTGAATTAAAGGTAATACCTTTAATAGCTGACTGTATAGGAAAGTTTTAAAGGCACTAAGGCTGTAAAAAGGGGCTATTGTATATATTTCCAAGTACAAGCAAACATTGAATAATCAAGATGGTCTGATTTGCTTGTTGTGGCCTTGAAATGCAAGGATAAAAGCATTATATTTGTTTAAGTAAAAATGTGCATTGATTGAAGATGATATTCACTAAATATTATATTAGAAAGTTAGTTATTCTATGCATGGAGCCTGAATGTTCTCCCTGTGATCATATGGATTTCCTCCAGGTCCTCTATAATGATGCAAATACATAGTAGTTGGTTAATTTGCTTGTGATTAAATTGCCCATGTGGTGTGTCAGCACATGCACCAGTCGTATGGAATTCAGTTACAATTTCATGGACTGATGTGTCAAAAATATCTGGTTGTCAAGTTCTGCATTTTTTCTTGGCACTATATTAAAGATGATGATAATAATATTTCAAACATGCTTCATACCTTAAGAATACTAAATTTGTCTGTTGTATATTTCAGATAGCTGAAGAAAATGTCATTTTGAGCAGATACATAAGTCCATCATCTTTAAAACAGAAAGCAGAATATCTAAACAGACTAGACATAGGATGACTTACTTGCCCTTGTGTCTATTAGCGCTGGTCAGGACTGGAGTGGGTGC
The DNA here is from genome assembly GCF_038048845.1 of Mixophyes fleayi. NCBI lineage: Eukaryota > Metazoa > Chordata > Amphibia > Anura > Limnodynastidae > Mixophyes > Mixophyes fleayi. The sequence goes on from NC_134406.1 coordinate 94,341,054, forward strand.
TGCACGGATCTCAGGAGTGGGTGGAGTCGGACCTCACGAGATCCACCGGCGTGATGACGAGGTTTTGCCTCGTTCTGAGGTTCGTGAGGCGGGAACCCCCGAACAGTGCTCGGATCCGGGCTCGGATCGGCACTGTTCGGGGAGGATTCTGATTTACTAATTCCGGACCTGCTCATCTCTATGTATTACCCTCTTTCCCATTGTACATACATGCAACTATTACTACTGTATATATGTTAGATTTTGTGCCTGTTGTTGTTGTTCCATTAATAAAAACTACCATTGGGTAACTTAGATATGTGTCTGGGTGTAAGTCTTTACCCACGTACAGAGGAACATGGTAGACTGTCCAGCCTCAGGAAACCCTGTTTCCTCACGCATAGTTTCCTTATACTGTAAAGAAAAAACCTTCAGCATTTCCTTAATATAATTCCCCTACGTTCACACTCAATCCCCTTCTTCATAACTCCCCATAACTCTAGGGTGTGTATGGCTATGTATAATGATCTAAATCATTGAGAGAACAGATGCATTGCACTGGTAAAAACTAGAGTTCAGCATGGTTGAAATAGTATAAAGAAGCCTTTTTATTGTGCAGACAATGGGCAGCTATATAAGTGTAAACATGTAAATAGTGACATTTAAAGTGGGAAATGCTATTCCGTATGCAATAATAATACAATAGATACTTATATTATTTTTGTTGCTCTCTAGATTGGTACTGCATCAGGGTAGGAATTCCAGAGACGAGTCTGAAGCCAATTGTCAGATTCAAAGATTCATTTTACTGAACCTTGTTCAAGCAGGAGAAGATGCAGGTACAACACGAGGAGGCAGTGTTCCAAATGGGGGAAAGCAAAGTAGATGACTCTATATATTATATGCTTTCAGTGTCTGGAGTGAGTATAGAGAAGGCCAGCATGCTAACTTCTAACTCCAGAATGAGCCCCTGAATAAGTGACCAGCTTGTCCTTATGAAGGGAATGACTCATTTCCTATGTAATGGTTGGAACTAGACCCAAGTAATTACCAGAATTGAACATTTCCTCTTATGTGGTACATACCTCCCTCATTAAAGGATGGGAGCAAACTATTGCTGGAAAAAGCACGGCACTCCAGCCCTGCCTAGGACATAAAAAAACCCTTTTAAACATAACTGTCCCAGCTGATGCTATATTTCAAAGCAAAGGCTGCAAAGCCACTTCAATAGGGAATGGCTAGTAATAAAAAAAAATGTAATGTCCCCCCTGAGATAATAGTGGAGTGCCTCTTCCACCAACTTTACAGTGAAGCATAGCAGCTTTCTCTAGGTTAGAGCTTCCATTCCAGCCTAAATAAAATACAGGATGCTGAACCTCAATAAAGTTCTAAGGCAGGAGTCCCTACGCCCACATGCAAGGTAATCTGTCTTGTGAAATTAGGAGACCTAAGGACAGGACTTCTGCGGAAAGTGCTCCTCAGAGTACCACTGTAGAATATTGGGTGCCACATTTTTGAGTAGGGAAAGGGAACGCTAAGGAGAATTTCAGAGTGAACCTCCTATAATATCCCACCAGGCCCAAAAAGAACCTTACTTGATACTTAGTGACAGGCAGCAAAGTGTCATTTAGGACCTGGGCTTTTACCACTAAGGGATTTATGTGATCATTTCCCACCATGTGCCCAGATACTTTTTGCCCACTTAACAAAGGCAAGTTTTTTAATTTGTCAATATTGCCAGCCCTGCAGAGAGACTGAAGGACTGCCTAATTTGGTTAATGTGTGTAATCCAATTTACATTAATCCGAAAGCGATCAAGGTGCATTGCTACAGAGTCTTAATAAGGATAGAGGACCTGATCTATTAACCACTGCAAGGAGGAAGGTTCGCAGTGCTGACTGTTCCAATCAGGTTTTGGGACTTAGGAAATGACTACATGCCTTACCTATATGTTGTCGTGGAGCACTCTGTGGAGTGTGTACAGAATTACATGGCATCAGATTTCTTTGATATGGATGTTCAGGGTAGTGTGGCAAAAACTTGACCCAGAAGACAAAGGTGTTTCACTAGCAGGTGGTAGTGGGTGAATAAATATTGATAGTAATAATAGTAAAATATCAAATAACTAAATAATAATAAAAAATATGGACACACAAAATAGCAATTATATCAATTCTGAAATAAAAAAATAGGCAGGGTAGGGAGAGGTAGGTAGTAAGAAGTTGTATCTTAAACATTCTTTTTTAGCTAAATCCAGAAGTATCAGGGGGATATGTACTCCCGCTCTTTGAACATTACTATTAGGCGGAAAATCTCAGTCAAAAAGATGGATGGATCTTGAAAATGCACTTACTCCACACCACACCCTGAAATTCCTCCCTTGACTTCCTCGAAATCAAAGACCAGCCTCTGTCTACTCTCATCCCACGTTGCAGTTTACACACATAGGGGACAAAATCCTCCATTTACAGGAACTCACAACATTTACCCTCCCGCTCAAACCGCTCTGACACCACCTGGCGTTCCCTAGAGGGAACAACTCCACCTTCGCCTCCCCTTGGTAAAACGCGGGTATCACTCAGTTCACCTATATCTCGGGCGAATATGCTCCACAAACATAGCGGCCTTAAGTGAAATGACTGGCCTCTCGTCCTCCCTACATTTTTCATATATTTGAGGCTCATTTAAGCACAATGTAGAACAGCTAAATTAGGAAGACCCATACAATCTGAGAGGTTTTGTATGTACCGAGTGGGTTTTCCCGGTCTGGTTTTCCTCATCTATCTCTCCACGTTGGCGCCTTTAGTTGAGTCTTTCGTGTCGGCTTGCGAGGCGGACACCCAATGCACACTCGATCAGGAGGGATTGGCCCGGCTCAGACTTTGGATCCATAAAAACATCAATAAGGGAAAATGCTTACAAAGTATACACAAGGTGGTACATGGTACCTACCAAGCTGCACAGAATTTACCCAGGTACGTCAGACCTTTGTTGGAGGGCTTGTGGGGATGTGGGACTTTTTTACATCTGTTGGCAATGCCCCATGTTATACATCCTCTGGCTTCAAATCTCTGCGCCTCTTACCCAAATCTTGCACCTTGAAATCCTGCACCTTGCACCCTGATCCTATGGTCATGTTACTCTGCTCTTCAGTCAAATCCCTGTCCAAATATGGTAAAAAATAAATTGTCAAAACTCTTACAAACATTGCAATAACCCTGTACTTACTTTCTTTCACCAGCACTTGTGGCTGCTGAGATGGTTCAGGTGTGCTGCAAAACAGGAGTGGAGAGCTTGGAAAAATCTCCTCCTGGGCCACCACTGCCTTCTCCTCCTGGGCCACCTCCCGTGACTCCTCCTGGACTACCTCTGCCACCTCCTCTTGGACCACCTCCTCCTTACGTGGGCCTACTTCATAGCAGTGTCAGTGGCGGGGGATGCGTTGGCGTTCTGTTGAGCAATATGACTTGTTATATGTTTTAGGATGTATTTTTTGGTCACAAACCAAATATGCATTGTGACAGCATTTATTGAATAGTTTGTCAGATGGCTGCTCAACCGCAAAATGCCGAGAATAATATGACGTTAGCAGTTTTACCGTTAATACGGTAAAAATGCACATAATTATCCTTAATACGGTAATTTCAAAGGTGGATTTTTACTCGCGGCTCCCTGAGCTACGAAATGAAATCCGGGTTAAAATTACCGTATTAACGGTAATACTGTTAACGCTGTGCAATTCGCGGCAGAATTGAATCGGCCTCTTAATGTGGCAAAATTTAGAAATGTTCATGGCAACACAGTTATTAACATTATGAATTGTTTCATTAAAGTTAGCGACAATAAGAATGTTGTGTGTCCTTTTTTGGAACATTTGCCTTTTAGGTGGGCTTGCAATTACACTATATATATATATATATATATATATATATATATATATATATCTATATCTATATCTATCTATCTATCTATCTATATATATATATATATATATATATATATATATATATATATATATATACAAGTTAACCCGTGCATGATACTCATGCATTCTAGAAAATGTTTGGTCCCCGGGGGGATGTTAGGGCTGGGCGATTTAGGTCCCGCCCCCTTCCCGACTTCTGAGACTGCCGGGGGCTGCACAGTATGTGCAGGTCCGCTCGGCAGTGACAGGCAGAGACAGTGTGTTTAAAACACAATCAGAGCAGCCGGGCAGCACACTGTCACTGCCAAACGGGTTGGCAGCAAACCCCTGCTAGGGGGGGCGATTGCCCCGATCGCACCCCCCTGGATCCGCCACTGTACACATCTGTGTTCATGAGGTAAAATTACCTCACGAAAATGAGTTTGACCCCTTAACTCGTCAATAATGTCAGTATACCAAATTTCAGCCCTTTTTGAAGGTTTTTTCCCCACACACACTAAGAATTTAGTAGGTCAGTTAACCCGTGCATGATACACATGCATTCTAGTCAAATCAAGCTACTTAAGGTGTTAAAAAGGTTCTTGTCATGCATTTGGGCCATAGCCCAGGCCTCCTCAGGGGAAGAGCGTTACTTCCCGACGTAAGCGCCCTTTTTTAACGTGGTTTTGTCCACATGTCACCACCTCATCATTCTTCTCCATCACCTCATCCTTCATTTTCATCGCCACATCTATCCAGATGTCTATCCAGACACAGGGATCTCTCTTAGCGGTCCTGAGTATCACACTCCTCTCACTCTGTCGTCCCTGGCTACCACCAACCACTCCCCACTGTCACCCCCGGCAACCACCAACCACTCCCAACTGTCACTTCTCCTTCAAGAAATATATATTTATTTTTTTAAATGTTTATAAACACTTTTAACAATTAACAAATTAAATTAACAAATTAAAAACATCTTAGTATACCAAATTTCAGCCGTTTCTGAATTTTTTTTTCCACACACACACTAAGAATTTAGTAGGTCAGTGTATAACTCCGCCCAGCAGGTGGCGCTGCAGCTTGATTTTATTTTTTCCACACACAGACAGACTAACACACGCCACTAAGCATTTATATTATATATATATATATATATATATATATATATATATATATATATAAAAAATATAAAAGGCTAGCGGCGTGTGTTAGTCTGTGTGTGGAAAAAAAATAACAAGCTGCAGCGCCACCTGCTGGGCAGAGTTATACACTGCCACAGAAATAAACAGGGTGCATCCAAAAAAAGAGTTAAATCTTTATTCCAAAATATACAGTCTATTCCAATGGCGGAACTCACATGCATAAATAAAATACAGGGGAGTCCTAACTGACGCGTTTCGCGTGTGCTAACTGAAAAAGTTAGCACATTGCTAACGAAACGCGTTAGTTAGGACCCCCCTGCATCTGGATTACTCTCTTTGGAAGAGGGTGCACCTCCGCGATTACTGAGAGACGATTTTATATCATAGGATTGTCATTGCTACATTATCTCAGTGTGTATGCCGAATCTCATTTATCTAAATATGAGGTAATCAACATCGGGATATCAGCCCTCGGCTAATTGGAAATCCAGCACCTGAGTGTGATCATTTCGAGATCACTTGGACATATTGTTATACATCAGCGGACATTCATCTTAAACGGGACGCCGGTTTATTCAGGTGAAGCGCTTCTTATTATTAACATTCTTAACTTCTACCAAGATTTTAGAAGAGAATTAACATACTTCTATTTGGGAGTTACCATCAGTGACAATTGTATCACGCCTCAGACTCATACACTTTACAGACGGATCCAGTTTATGTACCAGTGTGCTGCAGCTGCATACGATGAATGGGTGAGATCCATCCTGCTACACACCCTTTAATGACACAGGATTGTGTTCATATATAATTATTATTAATATTTTGCACTGGCCAGACGCATTATTAATGTTTTTATGCACATTTGTATATTGTGAGTATTTTATTTATGCATGTGAGTTCCGCCATTGGAATAGACTGTATATTTTAGAATAAAGATTTAACTCTTTTTTGGACGCACCCTGTTTATTTCTGTGGTTCTGTATACTTTGGAGATTGGCTATCTCATAAAGGGTTTGCGACAAGAAGATTTATTCATTCATTTATTTATTTACATACTGAGGTGATATTAGGTTGTAGCAAAGTAAGCCATTTTTGTCTGGAGTTATACACTGACCTACTAAATTCTTAGCATTATCTAATATCTACTATATAAATGCCTAGTGGCGTGTGTGGAGAAAAAAAAAAACCAAGCTGCAGCACCACCTGCTGGGCAGAGTTATACACTGACCTATATATTTCTTGAAGGAGAAGTGACAGTTGGAAGTGGTTGGTGGTTGCCGGGGGTGACAGTGGGGAGTTTTTAACACCTTAAGTAGCTTGATGAAGGATGTATCGATGAAGATGAAGGATGAGGTGATGGAGAAAAATGATGAGGTGGTGACATGTGGACAAAACCACGTTAAAAAAGGGCGCTTGCCTCGGGAAGTAACGCTCTTCCCCTGAGGAGGCCTGGGCTAGGCCCAAATGCATGACAAGAACCTTTTTAAGAACTTAAGTAGCTTGATTTGACTAGAATGCATGAGTATCATGCACGGGTTAACTTGTGTGTGTGTATATATATATATATATATATATATATATATACACACATATATATATATATGTATATATATATATATAGCAAAGTACAAAAGAGTCCTTTACAAATATGTGTCCAATTTTGTTTGTGTGTTTTCTGTGTGTGTTTCTTAATACTTATACTAATAAATATAATTATTATTATTATTATTATTATTATTATAAAATTATTGTGGGGGTACAAAGGAGTGTCATCATCACTCCAAAGACAAGGCCATACCATCTATCCCTGGCTTATCTGCATCAACTGACCTACTGTGTACCGACCCGGCTTGTCAGTTGGCCCTTCTCCTGCTGAATCCCTGGTTTATCTGCATCAACTGATCTACTGTGTACCGACCCGGCTTGTCAATTAACCCTTCTCCTGCCGAATCCCTGGCTTATCTGCACCAACTGATCTACTGTGTACCGACCCGGCTTGTCAGTTAACCCTTCTCCTGCTGAATCCCTGGCTTATCTGCATCAACTGATCTACTGTGTACCGACCCGGCTTTTCAGTTAACCCTTCTCCTGCTGAATCCCTGGCTTATCTGCATCAACTGATCTACTGTGTACCGACCCGGCTTGTCAGTTAACCCTTCTCCTGCTGAATCCCTGGTTTATCTACATCAACTGATCTACTGTGTACCGACCCGGCTTATCAATTAACCCTTCTCCTGCTGAGTCCCTGGCTTACCTGTATCAACTGATCTACTGTGTACCGACCCGGCTTGTCAATTAACCCTTCTCCTGCTGAATCCCTGGCTTATCTGCATCAACTGATCTATTGTGTACCGACCCGGCTTGTCAGTTAACCCTTCTCCTGCTGAATCCCTGGCTTATCTACATCAACTGATCTACTGTGTACCGACCCGGCTTGTCAATTAACCCTTCTCCTGCTGAGTCCCTGGCTTATCTGCACCAACTGATCTACTGTGTACCGACCCGGCTTGTCAATTAACCCTTCTCCTGCTGAGTCCCTGGCTTATCTGCCCCAACTGATCTACTGTGTACCGACCCGGCTTGTCAATTAACCCTTCTCCTGCTGAATCCCTGGCTTATCTGCATCAACTGATCTACTGTGTACCGACCCGGCTTGTCAATTAACCCTTCTCCTGCTGAATCCCTGGCTTATCTGCACCAACTGATCTACTGTGTACCGACCCGGCTTGTCAATTAACCCTTCTCCTGCTGAATCCCTGGCTTATCTGCAGCAACTGATCTACTGTGTACCGACCCGGCTTGTCAGTTAACCCTTCTCCTGCTGAATCCCTGGCTTAACTGCATCAACTGCATATAAAACATTATTTTATATGCCATTATTTTGTTTTTCCTGATTGTACATTTACAAGTGTCTACTTTTTACCTGTTATTATTCTACTATTTATATGCCTTTATCTTGTTTTTCCTGATTTTATATTTACCAGCAACTAGTTTTACCTGTTATTATTCTTGCCTATTTCCATTGTCCTTATTACCTCTCCTTCTATTATTCTTTGCCTTCCACGCCCTATTTGGTTATTGTCCTCCATCTTGCTATAGTCTCCCTGCTTATTCTTACCTGTTATCCGCTGTCCTTATTATCTTACTGTTCTGCTATCATTCTTACCTGTCTTCATTGTCCTTATTATCTCACTGTACTGTTGTTCCATGCCCTCCACGCCCTAATTCGTTATTATCTTCCCCCTTTTCATTGTCTTCCTGCCTTTGTTCTTACCTGTTTTTCACTGTCCCCACTATCTCACTGTTCTGTTACTCTCTCTCCCTACTATGCCTCCCCGCTCTCACTCCATACCCATACTCTCCCCCCGCCCTACCTCTCCCGTTCCTCCCCGCCATCCCCCGCGCGCTGCTCATCTTGCTAACCTCATCCCCATTTCCCCCCTCTCCTCTCCCCCTTTCTTCTGTGCCCTCTGGAATGCCAGATCCGTCCGCAACAAGCTGACTGCTATCCACGACCTCTTTCTATCCAACTCCTTTAACCTTCTTGCCGTTACTGAAACCTGGCTCTCCGATTCTGATACTACTTCCCCCGCTGCCCTCTCCTATGGTGGCCTCTCCTTCACCCACTCTGCCAGGCCTGGTGCCCGCCCTGGCTGTGGAGTTGGCTTCCTCCTCTCCTCCACCTGTACTTTTCGTGTCATACCCCCTGAACCCTCCCTCTCCTTCTCCTCTTTTGAAGCTCACTCCATCCGCCTCTTCTACCCCATCCATCTTCGCGTCACTGTCATCTACCGCCCCCCTGGCCCCACCTCCCTCTTCCTTGACAACTTTGCTAGCTGGCTTCCTCACTACCTCTCCTCCGATCTCCCCTCGATCATTCTCGGCGACTTTAATATCCCCATCGACAACCCCACCTACCCTGCTTCCAGCAAACTGCTCACCCTCTCTTCCTCCCTTGGTCTCACCCAATGGACCTCCTCCTCTACCCACTGCCTTGGTCACTCCCTTGATCTTGTCTTCTCCTACCTATGTAATCTCTCTGACTTCTCCATCTCTCCCTTTCCTCTATCCGACCACCATCTCCTCTCCTTCTCTCTCTCCTCTTCTCCTGCTCCCCCCCCCTGCCCAAACCTACTCTATCCATACGCAACCTCGATGCTCTTGACCCTGCCTCTCTGTCCTCCTCTCTCGATACCCTCCTTTCTCCCCTTTCCTCCCAGGCCTGCCCCAACCAGGCGGTCTCCCTCTACAATCACACCCTCACCTCCGCTCTGGACGCGGTCGCCCCTGCCCACTCCGTCCACCCCCGCTGCTCCAAACCCCAACCCTGGCACTCCAAATTTACCCGCTTCCTCCAAAAATGCTCCCGTTCCGCCGAACGTCACTGGAGAAAATCCCGCTCCCTGGCTGACTTCCTCCACTTTAAATTCATCCTTTCATCCTACAGCTCTGCCCTCTCACTCGCTAAACAATCTTTCTTTAAATCCCTCATCTCTTCCCAGTCCTCTAACCCCCGCCGCCTCTTTGCCACCTTCAGCACTCTCCTGGCCCCCTCCCCTCCCCCCACCCCCTCCTCCCTGACTGCCTCTGATTTCGCCTCCTTCTTCTCCTCTAAAATCGAGGCCATCCGACTTGAAATCTCCTCCTCCACTCTCTCTTCCACCCCTCCCACTCTTCTGTCCTCCCCCCCCAACCACCTTCCCCTCCACTCCTTCCGTCCCACCACCGGCGAGGAAGTCCACTCTCTCATTTTATCCTCCCCCCCACTACCTGCCCCCTGGATCCCATCCCCTCCCACCTTCTTCGCTCCCTTTCCCCCACCACCTGCTCCCACCTCGCTCACCTCTTTAATCTCTCCCTCTCCACTGGCATCTTCCCCTCCTCCTTCAAACATGCTCTCGTATCCCCCATTCTTAAGAAACCTAATCTCGACCCCACTTCTCTCTCGAACTATCGCCCTATATCTCTTCTCCCTTTTGCCTCCAAAATTCTTGAGAGGCTCGTCTGCAGCCGTCTCACCTCCTACCTTTCTGAATACTCCCTCCTTGATCCTCTCCAGTCTGGTTTCCGCCCCCTCCACTCCACTGAAACTGCCCTGGCTAAAGTCACCAATGACCTCCTCTCTGCAAAAGCCAGGGGCCACTTCTCCCTTCTCATCCTCCTTGACCTCTCTGCAGCCTTTGACACCGTTGACCACCCCCTCCTCCTTCACACCCTCCAGTCTTTCGGCCTCTCTGGCCCAGTCCTGTCCTGGTTCACCTCTTACCTTACTCACCGTTCCTTCTCTGTCACCACCTCTGGGTCTCTCTCCCCCCCATCCACCCTTCCAGTTGGGGTCCCTCAGGGCTCTGTTCTGGGACCCTTACTCTTCTCTCTATACACCTCCTCCCTGGGTGAACTCATCAGCTCCTTCGGCTTCAGCTACCACCTTTACGCTGACGACACTCAACTATACCTCTCCTCTCCTGATCTCTCTCCCTCCCTCCTCTCTAGGGTGTCCGCCTGCCTCTCTGCCATCTCCTCCTGGATGTCCTCTCGATTCCTCAAACTTAACCTTGCCAAAACTGAGCTCATAGTTTTTCCTCCCTCTCATACCCCATCCCCTTCTGACCTCTCCATCACTGTCGACAACACCTCTATCTCACCTGTCCCCCAACTTCGCTGCCTTGGTGTCATCCTCGACTCCTCTCTCTCCTTTGGCCCCCACATCCTCTCTCTTGCTAAATCCTGCCGCTTCCAGCTGCGCAACATCGCTCGCATCCGGCCCTTCCTCTCCCAAGATGCCACCAAATGCCTTATCCACTCTCTGATCATCTCCCGCCTGGACTACTGCAACCTCCTCCTCACTGGCCTCCCCCACTCTCATCTCGATCCCCTTCGATCCGTCCTTAACGCTGCAGCTAGGCTTATTTTCCTCTCTCGCCGCTCCTCTTTTGTCTCCCCCCTCTACCTAGCCCTTCACTGGCTCCCATTCCCCTTCAGAATCCTCTTTAAGCTCCTCACACTCACCTACAAGGCCCTCGCCAACTCCACTGCGCCCTACATCTCCACCCTCCTCTCTATTCATGCTCCATCCCGCCCTCTCCGTTCTGCCACTGACCGTCGCCTCTCTTCCCCCCTTATAACCTCCTCCCACGCGCGTATCCAAGACTTCGCCCGCGCTGCCCCCCTCCACTGGAACAAGCTCCCTCCCTCCATCAGAACTTCCCCTAATCTGTCCAGCTTCAAACGGGCCCTAAAAACCCACCTTTTTCTTAAAGCCTTTCTGTCTCCCACTTAACTTCCTACCTTATCTTCTGCCTCTGTCCCCCTACTCTCCCTCTCTCCCCTGCGTCTCTCTGTCTGTCCACCCCTCCCCTTAGATTGTACGCTCCTCTGAGCACTCCATCTCTCCTCCTGTTTCCACCACTTCTAACTCTGCTCTCCAGCTACTTAGCCCTCCTCCTCAAAGGTCCTCCACCCCACGTCCACTTTCGCTCCCTCCTCCCCCCTGGGGGTCTCCCTGTCTTCCGCGCCCCCCTTCTTGGGCCCCGTCGTTTTCGGATCCTCCCTCCCCTTTCCCCGCCCTCTCTAGCTGTGCATTGAGCGTACTGAGTTGCTGTGTTTACTGTACTGTGCTGTCTCCCATTGTATTGTGATTTTGTTTGTCTCTGTACGGCGCTGCGGATGCCTTGTAGCGCCTTATAAATAAATATTAATAATAATAATAATAATAACAATGCCTATAATACTGTAATTTCCGGAGCACTTACACGCTGCTATCTGCCCTTAATTCTTCTAGGAGGTCAGACTGCCTTCTCCTCCGGTCGCTCCATTAGCGCTGTAATTGCATGACAGACCGATGGATACCCAATTGCAATCGCAGATGCCTACGGACAGGCCGATAAGCATTTACGTTCTGCTCATTTATTACATACCCAGCTGCGGATTGAAAACAACGGTTAAGTGTTGCTGTTAGCACCTGCAACTCGGTACAGGAGAACGTAGCTGCTCTCATTTTTCCACCAACAAATATGTCAACATCCTGCACAGCTACTGGTTCTCATTGCACGTATGTACGTCTGCACGTCACTCGCGGAAAAGTGCGATGCCATACCAACGATGGTTGACTTTTTGGTATGGCATGTCAATTAAATGAAGTATCCAAGTTATTGATGTGGGGGGCTTGGGCCATAGCATACTGTTGCTTACACAGGAGAATGCTCCAGTTCCCATGATAACACTCTCACTCTATTCATTACTCTGCCCTGGCAATTAATGCATGGCAGAAAGGTTTTTGCTATTGGGGATAGGATTTTTGCTTTGGATTTTGTGGTAAGTTATATGGCACTCTTTTACTTAGCATCTAAGTAAAAGGACTAATTTTTGATGGTTTCAATTTTTAGCTATGTCTGAACAAGGGCCATCTGGGTCCTCCACCTCCGCTAGGGAAAAAAATGCGCCAGCCCAATTTCACCAATCTAGAAATTGAAATTTTGGTTGAGTTGGCTGTTAATAGGCTCCACTCCATTCCTCATCAGCTTACAGCAAGATTAAAAACTCGAATTTGGGAAGAATTAACAAATGAGATCAACTCCGTGGCTCCAATAAGATGCACAGTATCTGAGGTGAAAAAAGATAAGTATGGATTGTGCTACTGTAATTTTACAACTACAACATGTGCCAAGGCATTCGGGATACTTTCATTCTTATTTTGTATTTTTCACACAGGTGGTCAGACTTTAAGCGTTACCTTAAGGACAAATTGACTGAAAACCGCAGGGATGCGCAACAGACAGGATTGGGTCCCTCGTCCCCACTAGACCTCACTCCACTTGAGATCAGGGCAATGGGTTGTTTTGATGAGGAGATGGTGCAAGGGGTTGGCCACACTGACACCGGATGTAGCTCACCCGTCATGGAGCCTATCACACTACCAGGTACATTAAATTTAAGTTATATTATTGTTGTTTTTTGTTTTTTTTTAAATAAATAATAAATAAAATTTTTTGCCTATCCTAGCAAAAGTTAAAGTCATACATTTAAGTGGGGCAATATAGTCTTAAGTAATTAGGGATACTTTTTAACCCAACACAAACAAAATTATTTTGTCTATCTTTTACACATTGGCACTTGGGGTTCATTCTAGGTGCCAATACAGGTGAAGGAAATTTCCACAATGAGCTGGTCGAGGAGCCACGTAATATGGAAGAGCTTCAGATGACTGAGGAAGCAGAAGTCAGTGGACAGGAATTGTATCCCTAATACTCAAAGTATTAGGGATACGAATACCAATATTCAGACAAACAGTACAGAAATTTCCGCTACCATCACCGTATGGAGCACAATTTAGACCAAAACCTAGCCTCAATAAACAATACCCTCACACGTCTCACAGACCTTATTTCGGCATATATCACTAACAATCCTACAGCACCCATTTCCCAGGTATCTTCTCCTTCATCTTTCTCTCCAACTGCCAGTTCTATCTATCAACCATAATGCACCACACCAGGTTATCGTTCCAGAATTAGACCGCATTACCCTCACCCATGTCCACATAATAAACCACTCCCCTCTCGAGGTCCTACTCTTTATAGCGTCATACCTCTCTTACAACACCATCCTTTCCCTCCACCCCAATATTTTGAAAATGAAAATATGTATTCCTATACCCATTATAATCCATCTTACCACACTCGTCCTGCTCCCACCATCTATGCCCCTCCTTCCTCTTCTGCCATCTCTGCCCCTCTTTCCCCTTCTGCCTTCTCTGCCCCTCCTGCCATCTCTGTCCCTCCTGACATGTCTGCCACATGTGCACCTCGTGCCACCCGTGCACCTCTTGCCACCCATGCACCCTGTACCACAGAATCGACCTCTGCTGCATCCCCACTCTCTGCTGCTCTTACTGGCTTCTGGTTCCTCCCCACTGTTGCCTTCCACATCACGGGTTACCCAAAGCCAGACCCATCCAAGACAAGCAACTGTTGTACCAAGGGCTGCGAAGAGACAGCGTAAATCCAAATAACTTGCTTTCTTTTCTATGTATTAAGCATTGTAAAGAAAATTGGACATATCCTTTAAATGTGGCAGCATCTACCAATTCAGGAGGGCTGGGGTTAGCATCTACCACCTCCTGGCCAGCAACCTCAGCCTCTACCACCCAAGGAATTCCACTCCTAATTGCAATGTTATGGAACACCACACACAAAGCAATGATATCGCATACAGTGGTCGGCACATACATTAGAGCACCACCAGACCGGTCTAGCAATGGAATCTGACCTTTAAAAGACCAATTTCTTGCTCCACAACTGATCTACTGGTTGTGTGTGCCGAATTGTATGCGACCTCCAGCTCCATGCATGGGTTCAAAATAGGAGTGAGGAGCCAAGTGCAAAAAGGGTACGCGTAATCCCCTGGAAATGGTGAAAAGAAAGACAAAGGGAAAAGTGTGAATGATAAAATTATAGGTTCACAGAAAACACAACTAGTATGTTGCATGGCAATCAGTGGCAGATTTACAAAGTAAAAATAGCAGATAAAATAGAGAAGAAGATAAATAAATGAAGATAAATTAGAGAGAAGTGTAGATAATATGTTATTCAATATATTGTAATACAACTAGGGTAGATCCTTTAGAAATGTTTAAAGTTTTTTCTTCTCGGGAGCTGTCCAAGTGGTTTATCAAATTAAACATCACACTTAATTAACAGGGAAATATATTAGAATGCTCAATGATAATTTGCCTACATACTCAGCTATAAAAGTAAGGACATGAATGCTAACATTCGAAAGTACTACATATATGACATATATTTAGGTCGAGTAGTAGATGGATGAATTGCCTGAGCCGCGACAGGAACGCCCGCAGAACAACCTTTAGCACACGACTGAAGGACTTCTGGGACATCCCTGCTGCAAACTCCACAGTGGTCTGGAAAGAACCTGGGGCGCAAAAGTGCAATATCACCAACAGTTTGTTCAATGGCGGTATTGCTGTGGGAATGATGAGCATTTGCTCCAGGTCATTCTGCACAATGCGCAGAGTATCCAGGGTGACAGGAGGTGGTAGCAGATAACAACGTACCACCTAAGCATCAGAAATCCCAAAGAGGCTGACATGTGGCCTGAAGACATGCTCCCTAGGCCGGCGACGATGGACTAGTTGCTGGTTCTGGAGGTGTTGGCTCTGCTTGCCCTCCTGCGCTGCCACAGTGCCTCGGCCATTTCTAAACAAGCCTATTTTTAAGAGAGAAGGATGTTTTAAAAAAAACATTACCTACCTCATCGTTTTAAATTTTCATGCCTGTTTGCACATGAAATATTTAAAATATACTTACAACTACAAGTGGGTTGGCCAAACTCATAATGGGGCTGGGGGGGGAAATATATATATATATTATTAACAAATAAAGCAGGAAACACAATTAGACATTGTGACTAGGCATGAAAAAAGTAAGAAAAACTAAAAAAACAACTTTCACATACATAAGTAACAGAAAAAACAAACACAAAAAACATTAATAAGAAAGAAAGCTGAATTAGTCATTCTCCTTAGATATTAGCTAAAAGGGTGTCACCTAGGGCTACAAAATGGAGGTAAATACTTTCAGTAAAGCAAAGTGGGCCAGCAGCAAATTGCAGAAAGCTATAGAAAACATAAGAAAGCTATTTAGCAGTCACATAACTAGGCTATGAAACAAATTAAAACAAAGTAAAGTTAAACATGACAGAAAGTAAGAGAAACAAACAATCAAAAATAACACATATGTATCAGAAAAAACAAATCAAAACAAAGTATCAAACCAAAAAATATTAGGCTACCATTAAACATACACTTTTAAAAAAGTAAAAACCAAACAAACCTTGCTAATTGCTTGAAAAACCTTAACACAACGGGGAAAAAAACAAACTCAAATGCAATACTGCAATGCAGAAATGGCAGCATAAAGCACGTGCTGTAATCACACTTTTTATAGCAGTGTTTTTCGACTAGCAGAGAGTATGCAGATGATGTCATGATCACGTGCCGATTGAGTGTATTATTGTGTGTGCATGTGGTTGTTGCAGGGAGATAAAGTAGACCCCAAGCAGGTGCATACTATACGTCTACATCTACGCTATTCCATAGGTTTGCCTGACCTTGACTTGGACATCCCTGCACAGGAACGCCCTCATTCTGAATTGACTATGTCACCACACCCCCTCACCTTCCCGTTCACAGCACTAAATCGCAGCCTGTAGTAAATCCCATTTGCGGTTGCGAACGTAAAGGTTCTTCTATCGAACAGGAGTCCCGGTTGTGAGCATGCGCAAAAGAGTTTTGCATACGATACGCACAAAAACCAGAGATGCCTCCTTTAATGACTCAGATGCGTCCCTAAATGACACAAGAGGTGAGAGGGCCCTGCTCGCAAGCTTACAATGTCTCAGTGTTATCCCTTTATGATTGACTCCATTCTATACTCTTAAACTATGCCATTATGTATTACGGAAACCTAATTTAGCAATTATATATATAGATATACACTATATGGACAATAGTATTCAGACGCCTGACCTTTACCCCAACAGGGACTGTAGTGACATTGTATTCAAGTGCATACATTAATATGGAGTTGGTCGCCCTGTGGAGCATTTGGAAAGGGAAGAACATTGCTCAGCATGAAATAAGCAAAGTGAGCATTATTTTTATATGTCCTTCTCCAAGACAAGGAGGCATAGGTGAGACATGTGTGGGCTCCATGGCAAATTTTGAAAGGGTCCCCATGTATCACCAAAGGTGAAATTTCATATTTAAATATTTGTTTGACAGGGAAGGTGGTTCCAATCCCATTCAGTTGTGGTCCCCATATATGCTGTAAACTCTGCACCTATTGTAGGTACACCCTTTGCTGTGTATGAATATTTTTGTGCAACATGCTTTACACAGCCTGAACATTACAAAATATGTCCTGCCACAAAGAAACTTAACATATATTGTAATATGAGGAACTAACATTCCCTGTTTTTAATATAGAAAAGTGGTTAGTACAGCATTATTATGTGTTTGGAAAGTGCAGAGTATCCCTCTTTTTTGTCTATACAATGTGGGCAACCCCCTCTTGCACCCCAGTCTGTACACGGAGAGTGCAGAGGATCTATGTCTTATTTTGTTTATACAATGTAAGTCCCAACTCTTTTGCACCCCATTCTTTACATAAATTAATTCCAACTTGCGTCAGGTGAGTCCCAAGTCTCCCATGGCTGCTAGTGTTTGGGAAAGACTTGCCTTTAAATGCTGTATGCAGGTAAGCCTTTAGCCCGTGTAAAAAAGCATAGCACCTCTGTATATCATTGTAAATGTACTTATCTTTTTATATTGGTATGTGTTTGGTATGGAAATGTATTGACTTCGGAGACGGTATGTCATGTTTGGGTCTTACAAATGTCTGGAGACAGGTAATCTCATGTTAATTAGACTTTTTCATTGCTGAGTGACCAAAATGTCTTTTGAGCCTGAAAGACAGGAGGGGCTAAGTTTATTTTCTGGTGGGCTCCCTTGGAAAGTAATCACAGATGAATGTGAATTTTGCAAGTTAAGTTGCGTTCAAAGCAAGATTATAGAAATGTTATATCCTGATGGTAAATATTCAATAGAAAACCTCAGACGTAGTGGCACCGCTAGCAGCAATGTAAAAAGGTGTTAAATCTCTCCAGGCTGATTTATGTGCAGGCTGCATGAATCAGTCTCGATTGTTTAAAGGGGCAGGAGGCCGGAATACCTCCTGCCAAGCTAGGGTCCAAAATTGTATTTAACGTACCCTGTTTTACACTAAATCATCATACCATCTGTAACTTCTGGAAAGATCGCAAGTACTAAAAACTGGCCGGTGTAACTGTCTTTATTAGGACACTTAAACTAATAAAACATCACTGAAACTGCTTTGACAACTACTTACCCTGTTGTAATTCTTCTGACCTGCAGATTAAACCAAATCTAATCCATTATCCGGCTGTTTTGAGGTTGGGACCCATCATTCCAGTACCAATGCTCTGTCCGCTACCCTGCAGCTCTGGGCAGTGTGATAGGCCAAGGGGAACCATCTACAGCAAACCTGATCTGAAGGCAAGAGATCAGGGGTACCAGCCCAGGTGTACCAGTAAGTGGGTAGACTAGCAGCGAGAGTTACTCAGAAGGATGCTGTTCTAGGTGCCACTAAGGAGCCTATTGGTGGCAGCAGCAAAAGCCCCTCCTACTGCAGTTAAATGGCGCAGCAACACAACAGACAGGGTGGTATAGAAGATCCTTCCTGTCACAACAACCAACTAATACATTTTTAACAATAGTAAATTTAGTTTGCAGACAGCAGTAAAGCTTTATTAATTTCTGCTCCAGGCACGAGAGGTTACAAATTGAGTTATTTTCGGTAAAAAAGCAGACCTCCACAAATATTAAAAAAATATATAATTATTTATGCTTCTTAATGTGTGCAGTTGTGCCTACATGCTCACCTACTGCATTTCAAGGTACTTGCCCAGTTCATAGACTATGGAACGGCCATGCAAATTTTTGCTGTCATGTTTTGCATTCCACACTACTGACTGAATAATTGTTGTTTAGTGTGTAGTGTACTACAAGCATATTTTTTGCTGTTATGATGAGTTAATGTAACAGTTTAATCCCTTAATTGTGCAGGACATGGCATGCTTTATGCGCCACTCTATGCCAATCACACCAATCACATCGCTAAGAATAATTTACTAACATTGTATATAGGTGCAATATTTGCACTAAGTTATAGTAACAATACGCTTGCTTTCATTGTACACCTTAAACTAGACAAATATAAGCTAATTGGGTGATGTGGGTTTGTGCAAATGTTGCTCCTAAATACAATGATAGTAAGGCCTTGTATCCACTGGCATTTGTTTTGTGTTAAAAAATGCAAGTACATATGTCAGTGAAAACGCATGTCAAAAATAGGCAGGAGATGCATTTTTTTAATTAACCTTTCAGCTGCATTCAGGAAGCCATTGGAAGTCACATAGGTTTCCCCAATGCATTAAACACAATTGAACAGTACAAAATGTTACAGTTTCATTAAAAATGCTATTACAATGCACAAAATTGGCAAGTATGAGGCCTAAATGAGTCCTATTGCCTGGATCACACAGGAACAAATTTAAATACAGTGTATGATACTGAATCAGACCCTCTATGCTCTTAAAACAACAGAGCGGAGGCCTTTTCTGAGTGGCGCATGCGCAAGAGTGTGCATGCTTACAAGAGATACACTGCTCTGCACAAATAAGAGTAGAAAGGAGAGGCCTGTGATGCGAAAATGGCATCACTGGGCTCCTACCCTGGCTATAGGGCATGGTGATGTTTTGTTCTACCCCTGTATACAATACATTCTCAAACCTCCAGATTGATAAATATTGAGCAGAAGGTACAAAATAGTGGGTACTGTATGTAAGAATTGTGTGTCATGTACCTGTACCAATACAGACTAGTGTCTTTTAAATGCAATCACATTAACAAATCCCCCACAGTTATTTGGCAGTTTGCAAACAATTATTTGTACTGTAAAAGAGAATTTGAAACACTTGTCAAATGTGTCTCTAGCCCTTGCAAATTGACTGTGAATAAGTAAATGTGCAGCCCTAATTATATAGAAACAACAAGATTATTTCATAGTATACAAAAGCAGTGGGTGTTCTGTCTTGCGTTGAAATACAGAAGACAACAGGGAATTATACATTTGTTAAACAATAGGACCATTCACTGTCAACAGCCTACACACAAATTATACATTGTCATAATAAGAGATTTTCCTAATGTATACTGCATTAAAGTGAAATACAAAGAGTTTCAACATATATGTCAAATTCAAAAATGTCAGTTTTGAGCAGCAGTGCGTTCATCATCCT
Source organism: Mixophyes fleayi (assembly GCF_038048845.1). Lineage (NCBI taxonomy): Eukaryota > Metazoa > Chordata > Amphibia > Anura > Limnodynastidae > Mixophyes > Mixophyes fleayi. The sequence goes on from NC_134406.1 coordinate 94,360,983, forward strand.
CATGGCTTAACGAATTAACAATTTGCTTGATTTACCTACAAACAAAAATATACATAATATACAATCTTAACATACAATATTTATAGCTGCTGTACATTATAAATTGTGCAACAAAGGTCAACTAAAATGCTGCATTGTCTAAACCAAAAATGCACTGAGACCCATATACTTATACCGTAAGATTACAATGAATAGCACACACATAATTTTAACATTAACTTTAATTGAATAAATGACACCCCAGAACATCTATTAAATAGAAACTAAATTGTCTCTTTTCCCAGGATCCTACCCCAGTTATCTAGTTGTGCACTAGTCTAAATTATGGCAATATAAGTATTGTGAGTTACAGGTTTCTAGTAGAGTATGGACTGTTCTTGGAGTACACATCTTGATCCAGGTCTTCCCTGCACCTCAGAATTGTTGGAATCTTAATAATCTAAAATGTATTTACATATTTGGCTAGGTACACACTACAGAAATCTTCTCCTGATGTGTTATATAATGATTTTGCCAACAACTGCTAAAAAAAAAAGTCCCAATCAGCATTCTGATTCATGTGTACACACTATACATGTTTACACAATTTACCTTCAGATCTGTGCTCTTCATCTGTCATAACCCCCAGCTGAAAAGATCATGACTCTGTAAACTGTATGGAGATCCTGATCATGAGTGCATACACACTGTAGAATTGGAACAACATCGTTCTATCGCTGAACGAAATTTTCAAGTCAGTTTAAAAATCTCAATCAAAGATTTCATGTGCTTTGCAACGATAATTGTTCATCGTTCCAGGGTACACACTACTGTGATATCGGGCCAATCAATCAGTTATCATCCGATTGACCCGATAATCATCTGAAAACACTGTAGTGTGTAGCTAGCCTTAGATATCATTAGGACACCAATTTAAATAATGCTTGGTTGCAGGGGAGACGTGGATTGAGTGTCTTCTGTCCTATTATGGAAAGCAATCAATAGTATGACTCCATGGTAACATTAACGGGTTTACAAAGCAACTTCAAAGTGGAGGCTCTGTTTGTACATTGTAGAACAGAAAGAGTAATTTATAAAAGTACAAAAAACATCATATATGCCATTTTGTGACATCATGAGCCTTTTTTTTTTATGCATAGTGCCCATTTTTACAAGAGCTGCATGGAACTGTGCATAATCATGTTTCTAGTGAAATGTAGGCTGGGTGCACTCATGTGCCTCGTATTGTGCACACAATAGACTATTATTAATTTTGTGGAATGAACTATTTAAAGGATTTAAGGGGTGGAGAGGAACATTGCACATTTCATATGGGCATGTGCATCTATATGTAAATAACCATGCAATAAAAGCAGGCAAAACTCACAAATGGGACACAAATAATAAAAACTTTCCCAATGTCCTCTCACTCTCATTATTAGTTTAAGACATAAATTATACTTGGCAGAACATATTTTAGGAGAAAAACAAAGAAGAGATGTGCCTACTGCAAAGAAAAAGGAATAATCTGAACAAGATTTAAGTGTGGCCTTTATTTACCAATATATTGGGCATTTCAAAAATTTTTAAAAAAACATCAAAAGTCCGTAGTCTTAGAAGTATTCTCCCAAATATTTCTAAATGTATATACAAAAATGCCCACAACCTGAAGGACAGTTTAGTTAGGAGAGCTACCCCTAAGGAACATAGTGGTGGAAAGAGAGTCAGTTTCCACAGACGGGGTTGCTGTATAGCATGTAAACATATTAAACATATTCAAATAACATAGCATGTAAACATATTAAACATGTTTAAATAACTGAACATGTCTCTACAACAAATGGCTCCAAATATAAGATCAAGGAGTTAATTACGTGTAACATTATTTATTGCAGTGTGAATGCGATAAGCAGTATGTTGGAAAAACCAGTCGCTACTTAAAAAATAAGAATTAGCGTATATATTTGTAATATTAAAAAGAGATTTAATAATCATTCATTATCGGCCCACTTTAAGGCTAAACATCAATGTTCTGTTAATTTTTTTAAATGGTTTTGTGGTTTTTGTCTTACTTACTGTATCCTGTATGTGAAAAATTTCTAATAAAAACTGTTATAACAAAAAAAAAATTAAAAAAAATGGTTTTGTGGGGCTAAACAAATTAAATCTGATTGGCGGAGTAATAATTTAGATGAAAAACTAGCAAAGCCTGAAAAAAACAAACCATATACAGACTGAAAACTTTGATCCCGATGGCCTAAACACTGAATTTGAGTTGAAATGGTTTTTAAAAAGTATTCAGTATTTGTATAGGCAGAATGTACCTTTGACATTTAGCTTTTCTATTATATAATTGTGAGAATATATATGAACAACAAATATTGTTGTTTATTTTATTCCATTGAGGTAGTTTAATTTCACTCATTGCACTCTCTGATGATCCCTGAATCTCTTCTCCTATAGCAGCCGCCTTTCCCGTAGAGCTGAACATGCTCACAGGTACTCGGATGCCCCCAGGTCTTTAGCTCAGAGTAGTATAAGCTTATAACCTTACCGCAGCGCAGGCGAGGGCCAGGTGGTAGAAACAGCAAAGTCCAAAACGGCCGAGTTCAAGGGGTACAGCAGGCAGCAGTAGTGAGGTCTAGGCAGAGGTCACGGCTGGCGGCAAACAGCGTATCCAGGTAACAGGCAGAGGTCAGGATCACGAGCAATCCAGCAGAGTCCAGTAAGCGAGCCAAGGGTCACACACAGCAGAATCAATCCAAATAGCAAGAGCAAAGTAGCAGAGAAAGGAGCAGGTAAGTACACTGAAGCAGCAACTATAATCGGCAGGGAGGTTAATTATAGAAATTCAGTGAGAAAGATACTTTCCTTTAGAAGATAGTAATGTAGGTACTCTGATATTTACATTAAATAGGTATGTACTTCCACTTGATTGTAATGTTCCATGGCTCTGTTCTATAATCTAAGTAAAGTTGATGGAAGAGTTGTTCTGACAACTACTCTTGCAATGATAAGAGACTTTGACATGTTAATGTTGACGCACTGTTTCCATGGAAATGAAGATGTCAGAAGGGGGAACCAAAGAATCAATCCTGCAATCTCACGAGAGTTCGATTGTATTAACATAGTAAGATTTTTAGCCAGTATTTTGATGCATATTGATATTTTGACTTTATGATATTTTGACTATATAAAGTTGAAAGACATATTTGATTTTGATGTTAATATCATTAAGTCTGTACATTATATTGAAACTATCATGTGAGTATATATTGTAAGATAATTGGCTTGTTATGAAATAAAAACATGGCGACTTTTGAATATTCCCTTATGCCTTGAAAAACGTGTTGGCTGGAAATATCTACACTTGGCAGCAGGGGACTACTTACCAATCTGGTTGGAGGAAAGATGGTTACATTAGCAGCAGAACTTATACTCACTTCCTCCATTTATTCTGGTAGGAGTATACTTGTTATACAAAGAAAAGAAAAAATGTGTATGTTGTATGCTTATATGATTTTTAAATGTGAGAGTATTTTTTTAATATTTTTTTTTTCAAAATAAAGCGTCATAAAAGTTAATACACTAGGAGGTTGTTGGGCTGTATGGCTCACTTGTGAAGAAACATATTAGAAATGTAAGAATTGGAGGGGAAGAGATACCAATGTGGCTCTATATTGAAGGCTCTTTTACATTTGACTTGACTTGATGTAAGTGCTACAAGAGAGGATTGCACCATACAGTGGTGAAACACACGTGATGACATTAAAGAACTTTACTCACAGTCATAGTCTGTAACGGAATAATGAAGTATTTTTAACATCATTTTCATAACATTGCTCCATTGGTGGACTGTTAATCTTATCGCTGTCTTACAAAGAAGGACAAGGAAATATACGAAATAGAAAGGACATTTCTTTCCTATTGAAATATTTATAATATTTCTGATAGTGATGCACCTTTATTTTTACTTTTATGTTTATTTTAACAACCTCTGAAATTCTCTATTGTCTTATCCTGCTTTGTGTGTGGGTTCCCCTTTGTCTTATCCTATATTGTGAAGCTACTGATGAATTTGGGGTAGCGGCACCTTTATAGTGAGAAGGCAGCAATTTTAGAGTGTGTGAGCACTGACGAGGAGTATACATGTACGTTAACATCTCCAAAAGAACTGGCTGAAGGATAAAAAAGAGTATAGTTATTATAAACAGAACATAGTTAAAATGACTAAAGTTATAATAGCACAGTATTGGACTATATTTCTCAATGTCTATATTAATGACCTTGTATATGGCCTAGGTAGTGTCCATATTTCCAGAGGACTTTAGGCTCTGTAGGTGCATGAGCACAAAGCAGGCTAGTAGGTTACTGCAGAAAGATTTATTCAGCATGGCAAATAGGGTAAGGAAATGGCAGATGATGTTCCAAATAGATACATTTAAGATTTTGCACTTAGGATACAATTGGAGAAATTTCAAAAGGATTTCTTAATACTAGATGATTGAAAGCTATGTATCAGGACATGATACAAACACAAACCACACCTCAAATACAAGACACTTGTTTATAATTATAATAGGATTGAAATAAAATTTTAGATGGAATTATTAATCCAATATAGAGACATTAGAGCTAAGAAAAAAGATGGAGAGATTGAAGAAATTATATACAAGGAGAATCCAATCTTTAGAGAGAGTAATGTGATCGTTAACAAGAAGGTAACTGACTATGAGAAGATTCTCATATAGAATATAAAGAATACATTTGTCCGAGATTTCAGGGATTATAAGGAAGGAAATGAGATCCTATAATTAGAGGAAAAATTCATCTAATCCCCATCAGAAGTTTGGAGGTATGAGAATTTGGCTCAAAAGATCCAATAGTTATAAATCTAAGCTACAATTTAACTCTAACAGACAGAAAAAGTCCAAGGATTCTCATGATGAATAAACAATAGAATCTTCTCCCAAAAAGGAGAAAAAAATATCTATTAGCTCTGATAGTAAACCCATAGACTATGAGGATATGAGATTCACAGGATTATGTTAGGTAAGAGGGATTATCAAAGAAACCGGACATCTGGTGTCAGCACCAACCCAAGAAGAAGCCTCTGCTATTGTACACACAAAACCTGGGGGTAACTGAAAAGTAGTGAGCACCTCAGTCTTAAAGGGAAAGGGGCTGCTGATATCCAAGATTCTAGAATTCTAGCCAGATCCCAGAAATTTATCCTGAAATTTTAGCACCTGGCAATATAATTTGGGGACCCTGCATTTCTCTGAGCTGCATTGGTTGTTTTTTGGAATCAACTGACTCAGCAGAGATAAGGCTTCTATTTATGTCAATGTCTCAATGAGATTCATTGATACATTTTATCAATACATACTGTGACAGAAGCACTGGGAAAGTGGTGAATAGCAGAGGTATCAGTCCCAGACTTTCTGTCTTGTGTGCTTTAAAACCGCAGAGAGGTTATTTGTATGTAGGAAAGAGTTTCCCAAAGATTGTGTTCAACTACAGGAAAAGCTGGAATAATGGTCCCTGATATGAATGGAGAGAGACGGGTGGGCTCCATTCATAAGGCCCATTACGGGTCTTCCAAGTTATCAAGACACTCTGCTGGTAATCAGGAATTGCACCTGCGTGGTGCTGATAAAAGGCTGCAAGGCAGCTCAATCAGCCTCTCAGACCCGGGGAGGAGGTTCGATGCCTCCTGAGACAGACTGCAAATGGTGACCAGTAAGTTCTGTATTTTGTATGTGTGTGGGAGACAAGGTTTTTCACATGAGAGAGGGTGTTCCTGTGTGTTATGTTAGAAGCCGGACAGTCTAGGACTTTTGTTTCTGTTTGGTAATTTTTATGCTTGGAGTAAATCTATCGGAGGCTAGTTGAGCCAAAACACTGAACTGGTGTAATTTATCTGGCTGAAGTGTGTGAAGTACAGCTGTCTAAAACCATGAGATGGTACCCCCTCATCTGATCTTATGACAATACATATATTGGGTCCCCACTTAGAGTCTAGCCACAACTAACAAACCAGAGTGGCTTTCTCATGCGTAATGTTTAGTTGCAGACAAGCCTTCTGGCCTGTTATTTATGTTCAGGCTCTGAATTAAGCAGTTTGGTGGCATTCATATTTTTTTTTTATTTATACTCTTTGTATTACAATAAAGATAGAAGAGGACCTCCTTGGAAATAGGTGATTAATGAAGTGGTGAATGAGGGATTGGGCGAGTATTTATTTTAAATAAGGAATAAAGGATACCAGGGCAAGCTGACATTTATAACTCTACATGAAACAGTATGCTCTGGCGTAACTTCTAATGCTGTCAGCATCAGCTGTTTTTACTAGGGGTGGGCACATTTTTTTTTGCAAGCCCTAATCCCCTGGGGGATTTAGTCCCATGGTGAACAGGCTGGGGCTGTAGCCACTATAAAAGGAAGACCCCACGCTCCAGCTTTCCCTGTTTTTGTGTAACAAGCCAAGTCTGTCATTGCCTGGTGCAGGTTGAGGCTTTTTTGTTTAGAGGGTTATTAGTACTGGTACTGAATGACTTTGAGGGGGCAGCTTTTTAAAAAATTATTTATTTTTACAGTTTTGTGTATAATGACATTATATTTTTAAAACATGTGTGCATACATAAAAACACCAGTCATCATCCAGACCATCCAGGTACAGTGGTGCAAAATCAAGGCATTTTGCAGTGAACATCAGGTGCGCTTTGTGAGTATCAGGTGCGCTTTGACCTGCACTGACTGATAGCCACCATTTTTTCTACACCTGCTTTTTGTACTAGATAAATGAAATAAAAGACTAACATGGATTGCTTAAACCATAATCAGCATATAACCTACCTCTTACACATGCTTTCTTCCACTCCTATCATCTCTATTTACCTCCGTAATTCTCTGTAATGTTAATTCTCACAAGTTTGGCCCTCACTACCTCCTATTTCCTCATCTCTTTGTAATGTTTCTTTTGTACTAGTTGTGTCTTCTTATGTAGTTGCACTCTCTTTTGTCTCTTGTATTGATTTTTATTGATTCTATTGTTTCTCTTGTACCTTATTTATCTGAACTTTTTCCTGTTTATTTTTTGTTTATTTTGCGGTGCTGCAGATCCTGTGGCACCACATAAATAAAAAAGGATATTGAAGATGATGATGATGATGATGATAGGCATTCCAAAATAAATTACTAAATTGTACTAAAAATATAAAAGTTCATTTTATTTAAATGGTGGCACTAAAGAGGCAGAAGGTTGGTGTTGCACAGAATGTCAGTTGACAATTTTGCTTTTCTCTGCATGCTGAGGTGCACTTATAGTTTGCAAAGGTGCCTCCTGAGAGCGGAGAGTAGGCGTGCAACTTGAAGTGTGCTGGGTAGACCATATAAGCGCACAGGTACAATATCAAGGTGCTTGGAAACTGAGCATCGGGTGCGCTTTGTAGAACTCCTCCACTGACTGACAGCAACCATTTTTTGCCCTTTTGTTTTTGCACAACATAAATTAAATACTTAAAAAAACTAGCAGGGGCTGATTAAACCATAACCAGCATATTATAGGGATTCCAAAATTAATGACTATATTGTAATATTATAGCAACATTTTTTACAAGTTAATTTATTATTTCATCAGTCCAATTGTCTCCATCATACACAACTACACAAACTCAGTCTCCTTAAAAATCAAAATGTATCCATTTGAACCTAATACCATGTCTTTGAATTTTTACTGGTGCAATGTGTAGAAAACAAATAGGCGCTTACAGTTACAAGGAAAGAAAGTCATAACTCAGTATCAGTGAAGCTGCAGAGTACAAGGAGTCAGCTGTTGAAGATTCCTGACACATTCCAAGTGCCCTTTGTAGTCTGTATAACTTCCAATAACAGTAACAAAGGTTACCAAACGGATCCCTTGAAGTCAAGATGTAAAGGACAACCCCAGATACCACAGTGCTTAACTGAAAGACTATCATAAGTCATTTTTTGCAGAATATTACATTTAGGTTATGTTCACAGAATATGCATGCACATTAATGTTGTATGACATAAAGCATCTCATTAAAGGTTTTGAAATGATAAGTCAATGAAGGTTTAAAGAAAATATGTTTTTTCAAAATAATCCATAATGTCATATCATTTTCAGGATGTTCAAAATTATTTTTCTAGTAGTGGTGGACAACAAATTTTTCATCTGAAGTAATGCAAAGTAGGTGGCAGAGATGGAAGAGCAAAGAGGTTAGGGAGGTTAAATGGCATGCAGACAATTAAAAGAAGATATAATGTGCCATGAAAGGGGCGTAAAGTGTGGGAGAAAAAGAGGTGGGAGAGGTCAGACAGGCCAGAATCATATTCAATACATGAGTCACATACAATCTTATCAAGAAAACAATATCAACAGAAAGCTGAATTAATACTAATTGTAGCACTATAAGTGAGGGATCTCGCTGGTCACTTGACAAGATAAATGGTCTCACTGATGAAAAACTATCAAGGTTTACAATATAAGTTCAAAAACATGATACCCTATCAGTCAATAAGACAACCATTGTTTATTAAAAACAAATGTCTTCTTCAAAAATATGCCTGTAATCACCATGGTAACATAAGTTAAATTACCATATAAAAAAATAAGTGAAATATGGGCAATAAGAATAGATCATAGTATATTCATTTTCCAGAGAAAAAAACAGAACATATATGTATCAATTAAAATATTTAAAACTGATGAAACCAACTTGAAATCCATGTTCAGCCCAAACACCAACATTTAACGCTATATTCTGCACTGGGATAGAAAGTTCCTTGTAATGTACATAATAAAATGACTATTAGATCTCATAATTTTGTATATTGTAGACTAGGAGGCAGCATATCTATTCTTAATGGCATTTTAACTCTTTTCTTTAGTAATGTAAATATTTAACAAACACAAATAGGCTAAATAAGGAAATATATTCTTATTTTACAGGAAAAAAACACCATTTCAACATTGATCTAGAAATGAGTAAATCAGCTGCTGTACAATTATCTTCTTGTTTCAGTACTTTATCTAGCTTAAAAGAAATGTGTTTATTATTTCATATGTTAAGTGCAACTATATATCTTCAACCCGTCCCTGCCCGGGCCCCCAAATAAGGATACACTTTGCAAAAAGAGGGGAAAATCTTACTTGCTTGGTTTCTGGCAAACTACTCCCTGAAAATTGTATTTATTTCCATTTTACTAGTTTAAATCTATGTGTAATGGACAATTTTTATTCAATCAAATTTTTTAATGGAAAAACCAATGTTCAGGCAAACTCGGAAATGGAACAATTGCTCTCTAATGATAAATTTAACCATGGATGAAATTTGTCATCAAATAAATGCAAATCTGCTCACACTTACACAGCTGGTTGTCTAACAATAATTTGGACTTTCTGGGTTGAGATAGAATTATAGAATGGGAACAAGCCATAAAAGCATAACTAACTGGAAGGAAATGGAACTAGTGTTTAGAGTCAGGATTATGGTTGCCTGCCATGGTGAGAAGAACTATCCACAAAAGTAAATAGTTGTAAATAGGATACTGGAAAATACAAAGATTGCCTTAACTTTCTAGATTGGCAAATAGGGGGAAGACTTGGTGCAAGATAATCAATGTAGCATGTTTCCCTTTTATATATAGGACCCTAAGAATATTTAAGGCTTATTTTTCAGCATGCATGAATTAATATATAGCAATATATAAATACATGAGACACACCTGAATGATTGCAGGGTAACATCACAATAAGACACAGTGGGCCTGATTAAGTAACGTAAATCCTGATATGTGCCATATTTTGCGTACAATTGCTCTGCGTACTATCAGAAACGGACTATCCTCCAGTGAACGCATATGATTCATCTTCAAAGGCAAAGGACAATTCAGAAAGTCTACAATTTCATGGGCGATATGGGGGAGGGAAGGGGTGTATGCATGGAGGCAAAGTACAGAGTATGCAAAAGACAAGCGCACATCTGTCTGATTCAAGTTCTGGACGTCTTTCAGATATGTGATTTTAGCTGTGTCACTTGTACCAGCTACAGGGCAGGTGTAAATGATGACTGAAAGTGGTTTAGCCTAATTTATGGCTTAAATGAATCACGAGAGTGAGAGGAACATCAGGACTGCCTTAGCACTTTCGTGTATCTAAATTTTTTTGCAGTGCAACTAGAAGGCACAAAGTAAGTCCCATATATAGTATAGGATGAGAACTCAGATCTGGTGCAATATTGAAGTACTTAATTTAGCAGTGTAAAAATGTCTGTGTGCACTTCTATTCATGAAGGAAAATCTCAAAACAAGCACCCTCTACATCCATTTGCTCATTCAGATAAACTCACAATGCAATATGAAATCTACCTTTTGCATTTATTTGCAAAACTAGATGCACAGGCATATCTCCTACATACTAAGTAAGGAACATCCTCATTCCATCCAATTCTTCCCATTTTCTAGTCGAAACTTATGATTTTCCACAAAGCACGACGCATATTGAATGACACATCCATGCACTTTGGTGGAAATCTATATGCACCTGTGTGAATCAAAGCAAACCCTCCACCAAAAGGGATTTTACACTGTGCCTCAGACATTTTGCGCATCAAAAATTTATCTGACTAGGTCTTAGGCTACAGTGTTTTCAGCAGATTATCGGGCTAGTGATTATTGACATAAACTTGTAGAACAGGTGATAGAGGTCTTCACCTATAGCAGCCGCTTTCCCATAGAGCTTGTTGCGCTCACAGGTACTCAGATGCTCCCAGGTCTTATGCTCTGCGTAGTACAAACTTATGTATATAACTGTAGCGCGGGAAAGGGAATGACGGCAGGAGATATACGAAGTCAGAGAAAGGCCAAGGTCAAAGGGCACAAGCAGGCAGCGAGGTAAGGTCCAGGCAAAGGGTCAGGTCCGGCAGAAAGACAGGATATCCGAGTCACAGACAGAAGTTAGGGTCACCAGCAATAAATCACGGTCCAATAAACAAGCCATGGGTCATACACTGATGGGTCTATCCAGGAGTACAGGAACAAAGTACAAGAGCGGGTCAACAACCAGGAAACTGAATTATATAACTTGCATGGAGGTTAAGCCTAGACTGCCCAATCAGAATACAGGAGGTGCTGGGGTTAATAATCAGCCAGCTGAGGCTGTGAACAGATAATTAATTTAAACTGCACATGCGCCCGGCTGTCTCTAATGCCGGGATGTAGTGGTGTCAGCGAGAGCGTCCCGTTGCCATGGTGATGGCCGGGACCTAGAAACTGCAAGTGATGTCCTGGCTGTTGCTATGACAGGCGGGAAGCAAGCAGGGGAGATGAGCTGCGATTCACCTTGGCTTGTAACGTCGGGCCAATCAGATGATAAACGACTGATTGCCCGATATCACAGCAGTGTGTACCCTGCAACTAGGAATGATTATCATTCCAAAGCCCATAGTATCGTTGAATGAGATTTTGAAACTGAACTAAAAATCTCATTCAACAATGGAACAGTGTCTTTCCAACTCTGCAGTGTGCACTCACAACTGTCTGAGTACATACACACTTGCAGCAGCTCAGCCATCATCGTCAGCGCAGAGGCCTACATCTCAGCCGGCTTATATGTGATGGATGCGACTGAAGGTGAGCTGGTGTATTAGATGTATCTGCCTATTGATCGAGTGTAAATAATAATCCATCTACAAGCAGAATTAGCCTGCCAAACAGCAAACAAACCTGTATGGTTCAGGTTTTTACTGCTATTGACGCCTACTGTGGAGACAACCACCCAATGGCTGCACTTTACTTACGGAAGGGCTTTGAGGACTATTTGGGAAAATCTCCTTTAACCAAGCATCACTACCACATCACTGCTACCTCCAAGTGCTGCCTTGGCAATGAAAAGGAAGCACTCAATGCTGTCATTGATTTATAGCACTGCCTTCCACCTAATCACAGTTCTGGGCACTTTCTATTAGTTACCCTGATAGTGCCATTGCTTTATGATGAGCAGAGGCTACTATGTTTTGAGCTCCACTCCCCAGGTGACTTTGTACCGTGGTCAAAACCCACAGGTGGCATGGTCGGACCGTGTTGATGGCAAATCTACAGAAACACTGCACTGGCCTTAGTTCTGGATCTTTTAATACACCCTTAAATTTAGCCAGACAAAAACTGTCTTATTAGTAGGGTGAGGGGGGGGGGCTCTCGTTTGTGAGCTTACCTTGGACGTCTGCGCTTGTCAGGGGTTTATCAGGGATTGGTGCTGCCGTTACGGATTCCTCGGATGTTCCGTTTGCCGATCTCTTTGTTTCTATTTTTGGTTTTGCCGTGGCGCAACCTGTGGATAGAGAAGAGGGAGGGGGAGAGAGAAGAAGACAGGTTGCGCCACTGCAAAACCAAAAATAAAAACTGTCTTATTTCTACAAATATGACTTTGACTGAAGATCATCCCATATATTCATAATTTCTTATCCCTATAACCTCACTGTAACTACCTATTTCATGTTCATAATATTATTGCTACTGAGTATGAGAGTAGCTGTCAGAATGCACACAAGCTAGGCTCTGGCCATCATGGGTTAGTGCAGAGACCTGGGGATAAATGTATCAAGATGAGAGTTTTCTGGTGGGTTTGAAAAGCGGAGATGTTGCATATAGCAACCAATCAGATTCTAGCTATCATTTTGTAGAATGTACTAAAGAAATGATAGCTAGAATCTGATTGGTTCTTCAAACCCGCCGAAAAACGCTCAGCTTGATACAATTACCCCCTGCACAAAGAAGGCGAGCAAAGAAGGGTTAAATCTGACTTCTGAAGTATTTCCACTTGTTCAGCCGATGGTTATGACAGGTGAAGAGCAAAGATCTGAAGGTAATCGGTTATAGTGTGTACACATGAATCAGCATGCTGATTGAGATTTTTTTTTCCTGTCGTTGGTAAAATTGCGAAAAATAATGCATCATCTTGCTGTAGTGTGTACTCAGCCTTACAGCTAATGTCAGATGTCAGATAGTTAGATTAAATAATGGTAGCATTGTAACATTCTCATACTGTACTTATGTACTTTTATAAATTACTCTTTCTGTTCTACAATGTAGAAACAGAGCCTCCACTTTGGAGTTGCTTTGTAAACCCATTAATGCTACCATGGAGTCATACTATTGATTGTTTTCCATAATAGGACAGAAGACACTCAATCCAAGTCTCCCCTGCAACCCAGCAGACAACATTATTTAAATTGGTGCCCTAATGATATCTAAGGCTAGCTACACGCTACAGTGTTTTCAGATGATTATCGGGCCAATCGGATGATAACTGACTGATTGACCCAATATCACGGTAATGTGTACCCTGGAACGATGAACGATTATCATTGCAAAGCACATGAAATCTTTGATTGAGATTTTTAAACTGACTTGAAAATTTCGTTCAGCGATAGAACGATGTTGTTCCAATTCTACAGTGTGTATGCACTCATGATCAGGATCTCCATACAGTTTACAGAGTCATGCTCTTTTCAGCCATTGGTTATGACATATGACGAGCAAAGATCTGAAGGTAATGGGTTATAGTCTGTACACATGAATCGGCATGCTGATTGTGATTTTTTTTTCTGTCGTTGGTAAAATTGCGAAAAATATTATATCGTCTTGCTGTAGTGTGTACTCAGCCTTAAAGCTAATGTCAGATAGTTAGATTAAATAATGGTAACATGGTAACATTCTCATAAGTTACCACAGTGAGAATTTGAAATCCTCTTTATATGTTAATTTTACAATTAAATACAAATAATGCTTTATGTTTTTTAACTTAGAAAAAAGCAGAGGCATACAATCAAATAAACAAAGCTCATAACATTTGTCACGAACCACATTCACTAAGGTTTTTTTCTTAATTTCACAATAGGTGAAAAAAAGAACCTACACTGGCAAGAAGCACTCTCCAGTTTAGCACTAGAATTCCTAAGTCACACTAAGATTAGTAATTTTTGAAGATTGCAAGACAAAGAAATGAGTAAATTTTGTGTAGTGGTCAGGATGCAGACAGGAGCCCAGCAGGAACATTCAACACAGTTTTTATTCAGCATAAAGGTACTCTTAGAACAGCAGCAGCCAAGAAGTAACTTCCTATTCCAACGTGCTTCAATGTTCTTTTCTATATCACCACCTAGGGGTAAATGTATCAAGCTGAGAGTTTTCCGGCGAGTTTGAAAATCCAATCAGATTCTAGCTATCATTTATTTAGTACATTCTACAAAATGACAACTAGAATCTGATTGGTTGCTATAGGCAACATCTCCACTTTTCAAACCCACCGGAAAACTCTCAGCAACCAATATTACTAAATCTAACTCTGACTAATAGTATTTTACACACTCAGTTGGTATTTCATTAGAAATGCAAAACAGTGTATATAAGTAAACAGTGTATAAGTAGTAAATATGTAACAACTTTTTCCTCATAACCTGCAGGGTAATTTAAATTTACTCTTCTCCATTACATTACATAGTCTCTTACCAATCTCACATTTCTTACCAATCACACAATTACATAGTCTCTTACACAATCATGATAGGTAATGGTTCCACATACAAAATACAAGAAAATTGAATATACAGTGTAACGTACATGGCCTTCAATTATTATTATTGTTTATTTATATAGCACCACCAATTACGCTAACTGTACAGTGCACATTATTTCATCAACTATCCTGTGATAGCACAGACTACAGAGGAAATTACATTATGCTGTCCTTATTCATTTGACATGGATCATGTGAACTTAATTGTGTTTTGTAATTGTTAAACCCATTTGTATATTTTTGGGGTCTGGTTATTTAAATTTACTTTTCATCCATCTGAACTTTGTATGTGAGCTTGCACCATCCAGGTTCTTAAATAGAGCCAGGTGGATTAGCTCACAGTTATTTTTGATGTACAAAATGGTGGTTGTCCTATTTCCTGGACTCCTTATCAGCTCCTTCAGTCCCTTCAGTTTCACAAATGCATGTAAAGGGTTAAAATGAGGATTGCTCTTTATCAACTGGAATTAGAAATCTCATTATCCAGTTTTGACCACTATTGTTCTCCATTAGACTGGTCTACCATAGTTGCGCATCCATGACAGCAGCATCAGGACCACTGTGAACACTGCAACTTGGCCAGGAAATGGCTTTATATAGCTTAGTCCGTTTTAAGAACTGCCTCTGTTTATGTAGCGGTTAATGTTTAGACACACTGGAAGGTTATTGATTGTGATTTGAAGTATGGTGAGCACTTGGGGTTTAATTATGTGTGATATTTGTTATAGGCTATTGATTGCATTTGATGTTCATCTGTTGTAATAAAGTAACAGTTGTATACATTCTTTTCCTCGTTCACTGTGTGATCCAGAACCCCTAGATACCAGGATTTCCCTCTGGGTTCCTACCCTGACGTCCTGGTATCATCACATATGCATATATTTTTGTTTTCAATACTGAATACAATAACCTCAGACATATCAACTTCATAAACTTTAGACTGAGTATTCAAACACCCCTTGGCAAAATGTACTTTCTTTTTGCAATGGCTGGCTTCTGAGAGGTCTGTGTCATTATCTGCAAGCAAGTAGATTTCAAACACTCTAAACCACACAATAAAAGGTATTGTAGGCTCATCCAGGTGTGGAAGAAATGGTGCAGGTGAGTTATTGAAAAAAGGCTATCCTCGTTGCTAATATTTTGTGTAGTGGTCAGGATGCAGAGAGGAGCCCAACAGGTTTTATTGAGTATAAAACTCTTCTAACAACAGCAGCAGCAGCCAAGAAGTAACTTTCTATTCCCACATGCTGAATGGTCTTTTCTATATCACCACCTACTGTCATAAACTGGTAATGCACCACAGTCAGAGAAGTTCAACCTTCAAGAAAAACTAGAAATAGTCCTAGGCTTATGCAGTCCTGTGCAAGCCAGATTATTAAAATAGTATGCAAGCCTTCATTTTTTTAAATACTGTGTGTTAGTATGTAAGCTACAATAAGCAAAAGGTGGCACGGTTAGAACAAACATGTTGCCAATCAGAGCAAGTCCAGTTAACAGCTTATGTGTAGATATTTAAAGTGTTTTGTAGTTGTACCTTCTTTCCTGTAACTTGACTTAACAAAAAAGAACAGATTGTCTGGTAGAAACAATAAAAAACGCAACACAATTTAAAGGCAATACAATACAAAATAATATTACAACTCATGTTTTTAGTATTTTAACTTCTGAGCATGGACTTTACTTTGGTGCTCAGCCAACCTATTTATCAGCTAAATAAAACAGTTTTATTTATTCCAATAGGTTTCACTTTTTTCTGTCTTTATCATATATTAGCTGAATGTGCACATTTGTTCAATACAGTGTTGTATAACTTCTTTCATAGGGCCATATTTGGAACAGTGACAGATTAAGACCAGGGGAGAGTTTGATGTGCCTTCTCCTCTGACTTCCATAATGTCCCACCATCATCATCATCAGCAACTATTTAGTGCTACTAATTCTGCAGCTCTCTACAGAGAACTCACTCACATCAGTCCCTCACCCATTGGAGCTTACAGTCTAAATTCCCTAACATACACACACACAGACAGAGAGAGACTAGGGTGAATTTGATAGCAGCCAATTAACCTACTAGTATGTTTTTGGAATGTGGGAGGAAACCAGAGCACCTGGAGGAAACCCACGCAAACATGGGGAGAACATACAAACTTCACACAGATGACCATGGTCAGGAACTGAACTCATGACCGCAGTGCTGTGAGGCACCACTCAGCCACCATGCTGCCCACCATATTGACTATATCTGTATTAAACCATACATTAATTAAATACCGCACATTGATAATACCAATATCTTTCCCACACATAAACTATACAAATCTTACCCTAATATATTAGTTATGCCAGCATTACCCCCCACATTGTAAAACCAGACAGAGAGAATTACATTCAGCATACAGTACAAATGGTAATGAGTTATACAAAGTGTTAATAATTATTTGGACAATGTCCAACAAAAATGAGTATATTGGGTATCGTTAACAACTATGTACATTTTTTTTATCCCAATATGTTTTTATACCTATATTGCTTTTGTGGATAAGCTAAGTCTATTCCATGTACCCTATAGAATCTTAATCTTTAATTTACATAAATGCATTAGTTTCTTTCAGTTATTTAATATTTTTATCATCCAGTAAATACACTAACACAGTGTGTTGCAGCCAGAACTAAACACCATAGTGTTTCACCAGAACTAAAGTGGTCGAAGTAGGCTGGAAGTGGGATGGTATACGGTGATATGCCACTTCTCCTACTGCTTTGATTGTAAAACTATCAAATTCCACTTACATTTCCCATACCACAACTTCTAAATGTTCACTTTGACCACTGGCCTTACCACCGACAAAAGCCGCAGTAAAGAAGGATGTGAACATGTGATCTTTAATAGATTGTCAGTTGTTTACAGATTCTTTGTCAAGTATAGCATCACTTCTTAATCAGTACTTAACACGTGTATACCAGACACAATTATTATTATTATCTTTTATTTATAAGGCACCGTACATGACATATACAGAAAGCAGTGATCCATAACATTTAACATGATACATGAAGAACAAAATACTAAATGAATAAAAATACAAGTAACATTGTAATGTAGATCATATTTTATGAGGGACAGTGAATGAGAGTAATGGTAGTAATAAGCAGGAAGTAGGCCTAAGCTTAAGAAAACAGTGATAGGGAAGCAGGCCAAGCGGTGCAGAGGGTGATAGAATATTAGAAGGAGAACACAAGGAGAGAGGGCCTTGCTCATGAGAGCTTACATCCTAAGGGAAAAGGGAAGACACAAATAGGGTGGTACCGACTGGGGGAGTGGGGGATAAAGCCGGGACAAGAGAGTTAGGAGGAAGGCTGATAGGTTTGAATAAAGAAATGAGTCTAAAGGGCACGCTTGAAGCCTTTGAGAGTAGAGGCTAACCTGATGGAGCGTGGGAGATCATTCCACAGCTGAGAGCAGTCCGGGCAAATTCCTGGAGGCGGGAGTGGGAAGAAGTGATCAGTGAAGTAGTGAGGTAGTGGTCACTGGCAGAGCGGAGGGGGTGGAGAGGGGTGTAGGTAGAGATGAGGTTGGAGATGTGGGGGGGGGAGGATTGATTGAGAGCTTTGAAGGTGAGAGTGAGGAGTTTAAATTTAATTCTGTAGGCCATGGGGAGCCAATGTAGGTACTGGTGGACAGCAACAGATATAGAGCGTCGAGAACGAGGTGGGCAGCAGCACTGAGGATAGACCTAAGAAGGGCAAGGTGAGAGTCAGGTAGGTCAGAGTGAAGGAGGTTACAGTAGTCAAGGTGAGAGATTACAAGAGAGTGAATAAGAGTTTTAGTGGCTTCCGTGGTGAGAAAGGGCCGTATCTTGGATATATTCCCGAGGTGGAAGTATCAGGTTTTTGATAGTGACAGGATGTGAGGTTTGAAGGAGGGCGGAGGAGTCGTGGATGACCCCAAGGCGTCTGACTTGAGGGAGAGAAAGAAGGGTAGAATTATTAACAGAAATAGTGAAGTGGAGGGACGGTGGGAGAGCCCTGGAAGGGTGAAAGACAATTAGATCTTGGAAATATTAAGTTTAAGAAAACGCTGGGACATCCAAGATGAGATGGCTGAGAGACAGCAGGAGACATGAGACATAAGGGAAGGGGAGAGGTCAGGGGATGAAAGATAGATTGATTTGGGTATCATCATCATAGTTTATTGAGAAACATTGCCTAAATCTTAAAGCTTCAATCCCAATTATACCTTTTTTTTTTTAACAGCAAATTTTATATCTCTGTTACATGAAGCGATGTTCTATTTGCAAAGTTGATCTGTGGGACACATTTATACATTTATATTTAAAAAGTGTCTCTCTCAAGTCAACATGTGATATTACTGTTAGTTATCCTTCTGGTGCGAAAGGGATATAACCTCATACTCCTGACAGCTTCTTCAGCTGGATTTGGGGCACTTTCACCCATAAGAAGCATCTGTTTCGCAACTAGATGGTTTCTGGGGGTTGTACTCATTATCATTTGGACTATTGATTTGGTTGGTGATCAGCACAGCTAAAATGTTTGTTGTCCTTCCAAGCTGAGGATGGGTAATTACTTTTTGCCATAACCCAGGAATGTTAAGGGAAGACTAATACTTAATACTTAATGCTATGAAGTAATGAAAGTGTATTTTACTGATATCTAATAAGAAGCTAATTTCTACTTCAATCGACCATACTGAGTAGTGCTTTTCCTACTACTGCTATACCAATATTTTAAATTGTGTGCACACCAGCATATTTGAAGTGGGATAATATATAAGTCACAACTAGGACCTAGACAGCTTGCAGTCACTGAGGTAACAATGAATTCTAAATTGTTAATTGTTTTTCTTAAAAGGATGTGTATTTGTATGTAGAAGGGTTTTCTTCGCTGGTACCACACCGTATGCCTAACCCCTGATACAATTACAAAAACTATAACAATTTTGAAGTAATAAGTGCAACAGGAAAAAACATTAGGGGAAGAGGTCGCTGCTGCCACAAAGACCTTAAAATGTAAATGTCTGATGTGTGACATACAGTAACAGAATGTTAATTTAGATTCCCTGTTTGGTAGGCTTAAGGCAAGCTCTCCAGCTACACCTCCTTAGGAATCAGATGGGATCCCATGCAACACCTTCATATTGATGAGGTTAATAATAGCATATTGATTAGAGAGAGCTAAACAAAAGGAAAAATAAAGGCAAATAGTTTTCTTTATTTAGTGGAAAATGCTCAAATGAGTAAAACAATTGCAGGCCGATCGGGAATAACAGGCTTATTTATGAACCAGTGATAAGCCTTAACTCTAGTGAAAATGTCTGTTTTCACTGGAGATAGGCTTAATTTTAGTTTCGTCTAATGTATTGAGGAGTTAATATCAGTGACAGCAGTCATTTCACCTGCACTAACTCCGATTTGGGTAAAACCTTTTGCTGCTTTAATTTTTCTCTTTCTCTGGAAGTTGATGCCATCTGTGGGTGGTGTGAGACCATGCAATTGTATAAGTCTGTGGCCTGCTAGAGATAAAACAGAGAAGAGCCTGTGTCCTCCACAGGCAGCTAGCTCCTCCCCTCTTGGACTTTGTGTGTGCCCTGATATTACTCATGTGCCTCTCTTATATCTGCCTTTCATATGAAACAATTACCTTATTAGCATAAAATAAAAAGCTGTGAATTAATGAGAAAACAAATTGGTTGCTATATCAGTCGTTGTAAAGTTGAACAGTTACCATAACAAACAGGCAATTGATATTGATATTGATATGACTTTCCGTGACTTTTTTCCAGCACTGTCTTGGAGAGCAAATATTGGTAAATTGCAACAAAAACATATTTTTTTATCACTGCAGAAAGCAGCAATAAAAATATTAATTTACTCATGATCAGGGCAGAGTAATAAAAGGTCTGTCAGTGTGAGCCAGGTTAACCAGGGTCTGTGTTCCATTACGAGACCTTCCCACCATAACAGGCCATCTAGAACTCAGACATCCTGTTAAACCTGGTTCACTCTTAACCCTGATTGAGACTGTGTAAAAGGCCCTGGAAGACGGCAAACACAAGTATTACTTGATCACAATGCACCACTGGGGCATCCACAGAAGGGCTCCACATGGTGGTATATCAATTATCCTTGTAGTCTTGTACTAATTGTCCTTGTAACGATTCCCCACCGTCTCGCCGTGTTCGAATTCACCTATATGTAAACGTCGATTGGCAAAGCCCTGCAGGAAACAGACACAAAACATATAAGGACAAACAAACAGCAAAGACAGGGACCACTCACCTGGAATGTCCTTTTTCCTTGATTGTTGAGTAATCTTCCTCTTAGGGGTTGTGGGGACAAACAGGGTAAACCGCTTTCCACACGGCTGACTGGCCCTAATCCCCGGTTAGTGAATTCCACCCACTCTAGCTTAAACAATGCGCAATGACCCTACCATCAACTATGTGGGCACTGCAGCGCAACTAATATCTAGACTAGGTGTAGTGTACTACTTAAACAAACCTGAACCCAAAAATAACATGTACACAAGGTGTCAAAGTCAGATAAAGTGGATATAGTCATTTGAATTAATATCTAACAACTTGATTGTCTTTGTCTGACTTTATGCGTATAGCATGCTACGGCGTGGAAGAGAGTAATCAGCCGCAGCACGTGGCAAACACTATCACACACATTCACACGCATTTACACGAACAATCGTTATTGGATAGCAACTATACGCTCATAACAAAGGCAAGACAGTACTACAATACAATGCATTACAGTGCAGTCAAAACAATGTATCATAAAATATAAATCACTGGTTACAGACCAGCAACCTACCTTTAATGGGGGCCTGCTGCAAGGTGCAGAACTTCTATATATAGAATGTCTATGTGATCACTACATAAAATGGCCAAGGAGCCCGAAGGCCTTACCTGTTTCTGTCAGCTTTCGGTGTCAGCAGGTGCGAGCCATGATTACAAGCTACTTGCCTTCCCCCCATTGTCTTCTTGGATGCAGTGCCATCTTCTTGCTTGATTGGATTGGCCGCCTCCATCCTCAACGTGCAGCTGCTGTCTTTTGTACTGTTCCTACCATAGCTGCCTCTCTGCTAAAGTAGCTCGCAGAGGCTATATATAAGCTGTTGCAAGTATGTGGTGGTGGTGATGGCTCGCCCCGGGCACTGAAAACCAATATGATTGGCTTGCCATGGAGGCTGTTTACTGGACCAAAGCAAATCTTCACAGATTCCATTACTTGTCTTCCAACATCAGGATCACAGTCAGTTCTGACCTGCCACTGGGCATCTCTTCACAACTGCAATAATTTAACTCATTTGACAACTTAGTGTAAGTGCAACCTACTTTATTACACTAAATAGAAAAACTGCACTTGATCTATGTGCCTTTAATATTTCTTTTGTTTAGTGCTCTCCTATCAAAAACCTGCAGAGCAAAAAAAGGAAAGTTAAGTTCTAAAGTAGGAATGAAAGTTCAAAAGTCAATTATTTAAATTGTGGACATAGTTAGAACTGACACACAGATAGACAGAGGTTACCACAGTGCAATTAATTTCAACTTGGCTTTGAAGATTAAATTGATTTGGATGCAAGAATAGGGTTAAAGAGTTCCAGAAGTTTGCAGCCAAGATGAAAGCTTTATGTCATGAGTATAGCAGTGACCGACAATGGTGTGGAAATGAATCTGCTTTAAGAGGACTGTAGAATCAATTCTTGAACATGTAAAGAAATAATAGAAAAATTATAATAGAAATAATAGAAAAATACTATAGAAAGAATAGCTGAGTATATTGCTTTGAAGTTGAGAATGAGGAGTTTCTGAGTAATAATGTAGAAAGTAGAGTAGAAAGTTACAAGGAAGGATGTTGGTTGTAAGGTAGCCAATCATAGCAGTTGTGTTTAGGATAGACTATAGAGGGTGAGAAGCAGATAGTCCAATTAGCAGGAAATTGCAGGAGTACAAGCGAGAGTGAATAAGAGCATGCATTAGAGATCTAGATGTAATTTTGGACAGAAAGTGACAGGTTTTGCTATACAGGTTTTGCTAGAACAAAATAGCACATTTTAGAAGTAGTGTTATGTGAACAAAATTTAAAGGTTGAATATGTTGCCTATTGTTCTATGTTCAATATACTGTAATCAACTCTAAACTTGACAGCAGATTAAGATTTAGGTCTATAAATGACAAGTTCTGCTTTTGATACATTTATTTTTATAGCATAACCAGAATCAAGCAATTAATGAAAATTCTCTAAAATGGGATGATTGATGTGTATGATTGATCAAGAGGTACAAGAAATATTTGCTGGAATTCATTGCTGCTACTATGTCCCCATTTATTTAAATCGAAAGGTTCATATACTTTTTCCAACAAAGTTAGTGAATGCTTATCAATGCGTTCAGTAGAGACATGAAAAACAGAAATCCTGCAGATACTTATGACGTATTGGTCATATATATAATACTTATAACGTATTGGTTAATGCAGTCTGCAAATCAGTTGACAACAGACATCCACTCGAGTTTTCATTCAAACTCCATGCTGTGAGCCCTGCAGCATCAACAGGCCTGTGTGGCCAGCAGAGGAGAGCTTTCCCTGAAACACAGGAGTCCCATCATCATCATCATCATCATTTATTTATATAACGTCAACATATTCCGTAGCGCTCTACAATTGTGGACAAACATAGTAAACTAATAAACAAACTGGGTAAAACAGACAAAGAGGTGAGAAGGCCCTGCTCGCAAGCTTACAATTTATGGGACAATGGGAGTTTGACACATGAAGCTAAGTGTACATTTTGCATTTCGGCCCAGCCAGGCTGCAAAGGTAAAAGTGACTCATAGGTTAAATGATCCTGTCACACAACAATGTTGGTCAGGGGTAGTTGTCTTGTGTGAAATTGTGCAACGGGTGGTAATAGGGTAAGGTAGTGAGGTTAACAGGGTGGTTGAGGAATATTATAAGCTTGTCTGAAGAGGTAGGTTTTTAGAGAACGCTTGAAAGTTTGTAGACCAGAGGAGAGTCTTATTGTGTGAGGGAGAGAATTCCATTAAGTGGGTGCAGCATTAAAAGAGTCCTGTAACCGGGAATGGGAGGATGAAATGAGGGTGAGTGAGAGATGTAGATCTTGTGCAGAATGGAGTTGCCGAGTTGGGAGATATTTTGAGAAAAGAGAGGAGATGTATGTTGGTGCAGCTTTTTTGATGGGCTTGTAGGTTAGTGAAAGTATTTTATATTGGATTCGGTAGAAAAGAGGCAGCCAGTGTAGAGAAATACAGAGTGATTCAACAGAGAAATAACGATTTGCAAGGAAAATCAGTCTTGCTGCAGCGTGAAAAAATAGACTGTAGGGGTTTGAGTCTGTTTTGAGGAAGACCAGCAAGGAGGGAATTGCAATAGTCAATGCGGGAGATGATAAGTGCATGAATTAAGGTTTTTGCAGTGTCTTGCGTGAGATATGTGCGAATTCTGGAAATGTTCTTTAGATGTATATAACATAATCTAGATATAGAGTCAATGTGGGGAACAAAGGATAGGTATGAGTCAAGGATTACACCTAGGCAGCGAGCTTGTGGGGTGGGATTTATGGTCATGTTATCAACAGAGATGGAAATGTCAGGTATGTTCCTGTTGGTGGGTGGGAATGGTGATTTGTTATTATGGAAAACATCATTTGGTGTATTTAAGTCAAATGAATGCTGTAACACAGATAATTCTAAAAAGTACTACCAGAAATGAGTAATTCAGACACACATTCACAAACTGCCTTAAATGAGTGTTCCTGATATTATAGAAAACACCCTGCTTATTAGCATTTTTGTTTTCTTTTACCCAGTTATCTTGATCCCTCATTTCATCTTCTTCTCTTTCCATTTATGCAATCTTTAATGATCAAATATTAGCATTCAACCTGTGTAAAGGTTTCTATAGCAATTACATGCCCAAATTGAGCATCTGTTAATTACTCATCTGATTTGACTCTAATCGTAGAAGACCAGAGCTTGAATTATGTTTTTTCTGTGACATCACACACATTTTTGGGTATTCTAGACCAGGCCTGGCCAACCTGTGGCTCTCCAGGTGCAAGGCATACTGGGCGTGTTGTTTCACAACACCTGGGGAGCCACAGGTTGGCCAGGCCTGGTCTAAACAAACAAGTAGGAATAATAGTAGAATCACATTTTTGCAATATGTTTTTCTACTTCTGCGCATGCTCACATAGCAGTAGTTATGTTTGTGGCCATATATAGCCTGAATCACATCTTTTTGTAGCCCCCTACGATTAAAGAGGCGGAATGGGGGAAGGAAGATGTTGGAAAAAATGTGAATTATGCAGAGTTTGACTCAGGCGCATAAGTGCTGTCAGGAGATGGGAATCTTATGGGTGCTCGATCACTGGTCTAAGTTATAAACTGATCGTGATGATGATCAGCTTAGATACCTGTGTCTTTTTTTGGGATGCAATTTCCGTCCGTGTATTAGACAGAAATTTCGTCCATCTCTACATGAGGCCCTTAGTGTTTAACATAGGCACACACTAATAAATTCATCACATAAAATTTCCCTTTTAACAATTCCTTTACAACTTCTTTGAAGACTTTCTGTAAACTAGCAGGAGGTAGTAACTGGTCATTTGAGTGACCCTTGTTAGTTTTCATCCAGCGGTCTTACGTTTCAGGGTAAAGGTAAAAATATATATATTTGTATTACAACTACTGACCTTGTCTTTCAAGAAGCACACTAATCATGCTATGCCTTGTTTCATTCAATTATATAATGTTTCAATCTGTTGCACAGATCAAAGGATATGATCACAAAAGATGAATGGAAAATGCTTTTGGAATAAGTATCAGGCCTTTCTGCTCTGTTGCAGACTTCAGTCCAGATGGACAGCACATTGAGCAGCATAAAATATCAATGATACTATTTGCGTGAAGGCGTTGTAGCAGTTTCTGAAATGAGAGTCACATTCACAAGCCGCTCTTTTTGTCTAGAATTACTGGCTCTTCAATCAGTGAAGAGGATAAGGAGTAATCCAAGCTTTAAACCATTCCAACATAATTGGTTTAAACCCTTTCCCCGCCAGCTGAGCCATTCAATATATTTAAGACTTATTTATTAGATTCCTCAGCTATTCATTGAGTGTGGAAAAATAAATGTTATTTTTAGTGTTGTTGTGGTGATACACAGGGGTCCATTTTCAGCTGGTTTATACTCAGTTGTATCTGAGCGGTAATCTGGCATAACTGTACGCTTCATTAGTGACTACGGAACACCCACGAAATAGTACAGTGATGAAAAATAAAGCACTTTTATTTTAACCTCCTGGATGTAAACAACAACTACCACAACAATCCAACTAAATAGAAAAATGTGCTGCTGACATATAGGGAAACACACAAACAACCGAGTTATATTACAGGCTTTAAACCTCATCCTAGGACTCAAATTTGCAAAAAGCGTACCCTAACAGCGCAACACTAAATGCTTCTGCTGCTGGTTTTTACAGATTTTGGGTCCATA
This sequence comes from Mixophyes fleayi, assembly GCF_038048845.1. Lineage (NCBI taxonomy): Eukaryota > Metazoa > Chordata > Amphibia > Anura > Limnodynastidae > Mixophyes > Mixophyes fleayi. Next base: position 94,387,109 of record NC_134406.1, read on the forward strand.
TACCTCACACTGCCACTAATAGCAGGCAGCACCATGCCCTTGAGTCTGGGCTGGCTCTGATGCAGAGCTGGATTAAGGCTCTGGGTGACCCAATGCACATAAGACAGGGGACACCTATGAAGTAACATGATTATCATTTTAGACACATTTTAGACAAATACACAGATAATACTGCGTGCACTACTGTTAGGTGCTCGCTGCTCTACCTTCACAAGCAGCACAGTGTTAAGCGGGACATACCTCCCAACTGTCCTTGCAGTCGGACCAAATCCTGACTAAGCAAGACAGTCACCCAAATTCAGGACTGTCCCACTAGATACAAGACAGTTTGGCAGACAATCCTGCTTCTCTCCTGCCTGTTTTTGTCACTTTAATGTGCCTGCTGATGTCTTTAGCTCAGTTGCTGTTGTTCTGGATCTTGGAATTTTGGGGACCCTATTTGAAAAAAAAAAATGTAAATGGGTTCCTTTTAGGACCTATGAGACATCATGGGCCTGAGTCATTAAAAAGGAGTAAGTTGCACCTGGGAAAATCCGTGTTGCATTGGAGGGGGAGGTAAGTTTAAAATGTGAGGACAGAATTATAGTTGGGGCAGGGCATGTCCTAGATCAACTTTAAATTTCAGTGTACAAATTAAGCTATCAAGTACTTGTGTGCTATTTGAAAAAACAGCAAGTATTTAACTTATGAGCAAATTATTAAACTAACTTGCATCCATTGCACTGTAACATGGTTTGTCCTGGAGAACATTTACTCCTTTTTTGCCTTACTGCCCATATGTCTAATATAATACCTATCGATAAAGAATCTAAACACAAATGATGAACAATAATAAAAGAATGTTTGTTTTTTAATAAAATGCTGATATCGAGATGAGCTAATAGCAAATTCAATTAAACCAAAATCGCTGCTGTTAGGGGCTGTGTAAATCATCTATTTAATTGTGCAAACAGAAAGAGCAAAAACAGAAGATGGCTCGAAATATGTATGTAACAACACAGTGAGCTAGAGATGAACGTGACAATACAATTTATCAAAACATATATAAAAAAGATACAGATGAAATACTCATCACATTAAAAAAAGGCTTGAAGATGGTAGCTAGAATAGACCAAATTGCAAATGATTTCTTAGGAACTATCAGAAGTCTTGATGCAATATACTGTATATGTATAGATGGCACTGAAAGATTTTCACTGACAAGGTATAGCAGCAATGGGTGTTTATTCCACCATGCAATATATATATATATATATATATATATATATATATATATATATATATATATATATAGTGCATCCAGTTTATACAGGTGCATAAGATGCATCAAATGGGTAACATATTTCCGCGTAACTTAAAATCTTAAACGGGGCACGCTGAACTTGCATCTGCACGCCCTTATTATACCACACTTGCACTTTAACGTCCTTGAGCCTACTCTCCAAGCACAAGAGTTCTGCACATACAACTCTAAGTATGGACATAATATGAAGGCACAATGCGCCAATTGTGACCCAAGACACATTACATTATGCAAAAACATTTAAGTGCAAAGCTAAATCAGGCCCGTAGTATTTGTAACACATAACTAGGGATGAGCGCACTCGGATTTATGAAATCCGAGCCCACCCGAACGTTGCGGATCCGAGTCGGATCCGAGACAGATCCGGGTATTGGCGCCAAATTCAAATGTGAAACTGAGGCTCTGACTCATAATCCCGTTGTCGGATCTCGCGATACTCGGATCCTATAAATTCCCTGCTAGTCGCCGCCATCTTCACTCGGGCATTGATCAGGGTAGAGGGAGGGTGTGTTAGGTGGTCCTCTGTCCTGGTAGATCTCGTGCTGTGCTGTTTAGTTCTGTGCTGTGCTGTGCTGTGCTGTGCTGTGCTGTGTTCTGCAGTATCAGTCCAGTGGTGCTGTGTGCTGTGCTCTGTCCTTCTGAGGTCAGTGGTGCTGCTGGGTCCTGTGCTGTGTCCTGTTCAGTCCAGTGGTGCTGTGTCCTGTGCTCTGTGCTTCTAAGGGCATAGTTATTTCCCCAATATCCCCCTGTGTTTAAAAAAATAAAAAAAAGTTTTTTTAAAAAATACCAAAAACTACTTTAATTTTTTTTAATTACCACAAAATTTGCACAACCAATCCTGCAGTATAAGCCCATTGGTACTGCAATATTACCAAGTTCACACATTCAGCAGTAAAAGTCCAGTGGTACTGCAATATTACAAAGTTTACACATTCTGCAGTATCAGTCCAGTGGTGCTGTGTCCTGTGCTCTGTCCTGCTGAGTTCCGTAGTGCTGCTGGGTCCTGTGCCGTGTCCTGTTCAGTCCAGTGGTGCTGTGTCCTGTGCTCTGTGCTTCTAAGGGCATAGTTATTTCCCCATTATTCCCAAGTTTTTAAAAAATAAAAAAAAAGTAAAAAAAAATAAAAAATGTAAAAAAAAAAAAATATATATAATAATTATAACCAAATTTACAAAACCAATCCAGCAGTATAAGTCCATTGGTACTGCAATATTACAAAGTTCACACATTCTGCAGTATCAGTCCAGTGGTGCTGTGTCCTGTGCTCTGTCCTGCTGAGGTCCGTAGTGCTGCTGGGTCCTGTGCCGTGTCCTGTTCAGTCCAGTGGTGCTGTGTCCTGTGCTCTGTGCTTCTAAGGGCATAGTTATTTCCCCATTATTCCCAAGTTTTTAAAAAATAAAAAAAAGTAAAAAAAAATAAAAAAGTAAAAAAAAAAAAAATAAATATAATAATTATAACCAAATTTGCAAAACCAATCCAGCAGTATAAGTCCATTGGTACTGCAATATTACAAAGTTCACACATTCTGCAGTATCAGTCCAGTGGTGCTGTGTCATGTGCTCTGTCCTGCTGAGTTCCGTAGTGCTGCTGGGTCCTGTGCCGTGTCCTGTTCAGTCCAGTGGTGCTGTGTCCTGTGCTCTGTGCTTCTAAGGGCATAGTTATTTCCCCACTATTCCCAAGTTTTTTAAAAATAAAAAAAAAGTAAAAAAAAATAAAAAATTTAAAAAAAAAAAAATATATAATAATTATAACCAAATTTGCAAAACCAATCCAGCAGTATAAGTCCATTGGTACTGCAATATTACCAAGTTCACACATTCTGCAGTATCTTGTGCTACATATAATGGAGACCAAAAATTTGGAGGATAAAGTAGGGAAAGATCAAGACCCACTTCCTCCTAATGCTGAAGCTGCTGCCACTAGTCATGACATAGACGATGAAATGCCATCAACGTCGTCTGGCAAGCACGATGCCCAATCTCCTAGTACAGGGCATGTAAAATCCAAAAAGCCCAAGTTCTCAAAAAACAGCAAAAAAAGAAACTTAAAATCATCTGAGGAGAAACGTAAAGTTGGCAATATGCCAATTACGACAAGTAGTGGCAAGGAACGACTTAGGCCCTGTCCCGTGTTCATGACTAGTGGTCCAGCTTCACCCAAGGATCTAAGCCCTCCTCCCGCCCCCTACAAAAAATTTAAGAGAGTTATGCTGTCAGCAACAACAACAAAACAGCAAAGAACTCTGCCTTCTAAACAGATGACATCACAAATCCCCAAGGCGAGTCCAAGGGTGTTGTTGGTTGTGAACCCTGACCTTCCCATCACTGTACGGGAAGAGGTGACTCCATCCAGCATTTGCAGCACGCCCTCTGCATATGCTGGAAGGATCACCCACAGTCCAGTTACAGATTTGGCTAATGAAGGTGTGAATGTTGTACACTGGGAGGAGGATATTGATGTAGCTGGCGCTGAGGAGGATGTTGATGATTATGATGCAGACAGATACCAAATTGCATTTCTCAATTTCTATTTATATTCTAGATTATATAACGGCTGAAAAGTTTTCTGTTTTACTCCTAGTGTAGAGGGGATCTGATGCAGACAGATACCAAACTGCCTTTGTCCATTTCTTTGTATATTTGAATTGCTAGTTCTACAGTCTATGCCGGCTGCTTTATTTATATTCAACTACAAGTGTAGGGCGGGGGGGGGGGGGGGCATAGATAGCCACCAAAGTAACGTGGTCCATTTAATTTCACTTTCTAGCTCCACAGTCTGTGCAGCCTGCTTTTTTTTATCTTCAAAGTATTTATATTTACAAGCCTTGCAATCTAAATTAACTAGAGGTAGTGACGTGGTAGAACTCCAAAAGGCAGTTTGGAAGCCCCTGTACAAACTGGCTCTATTTTTTAACTGAGTTGTCCCCCCTCCAGTGTGTACTCGGAAAGAGTTTTTAGTGCAGCGGGGAACCTGGTCAGTGAGCGGCGAAGGAGGTTGCTTCCTCAGAACGTTGAAAAAATGATGTTTATAAAAATGAATAATCAATTCCTCAATGAAGTACAGCACTGCCCTCCAGATACTACAGAGGGACCTGTGGTTGTGGAGTCCAGCGGGGACGAATTGATAATGTGTGATGAGGAGGAAGTACACACTGTAGGGGGAGAGGAATCAGAGGTTGAGGATGAGGACGACATCTTGCCTCAGTAGAGCCTGTTTAGTCTGTACAGGGAGAGATGAATAGCTTTTTTGGTGTGGGGGCCCAAACAAACCAATCATTTCAGCCAAAGTTGTTTGGTAGGCCCTGTCGCTGAAATGATTGGTTTGTTAAAGTGTGCATGTCCTATTTCAACAACATAAGGGTGGGTGTGAGGGCCCAAGGACAATTCCATCTTGGAACTTTTTTTTTGGCATTATATGACCAATCAACAGTCGTTTGCCATGTTCAAAAAGTAAAACCAAATTTTAAAAAATTCAAGAAATTAAACCAAAAGTAAAATGCCGTGTCATAATTTAAAACAAGAGTTTTTGACGTGCTCTAAAACTACTGTATTGTTGTTTATATTTTATAAACACTACACTTGAAAGCTTGAGTCTTTCAATAAAAAAGTAACTGTCCATTGCACGAATATTTGCAACAGGGACAATTTTAGGGTTAAGAAAGCCAACTGATAACACTTCGACGCTGTCTGTCTTTATAAACACTACACTTGGAAGTTGGAGGAGGTATTGTGGCCCCGGCACCAAATTTACTACCGGGGCCACTCCACTGTGCAGTCCATATTTAGGTGTATCAGATATTAAACAACGGTGACAGTTGATGCCCAATTTTTTAATTATATTGTGGCCTCGGTACCAAATTGTGTACCGGGGCCACCACACTACGCAGTCCAGATACTTGTTTGGTGGAATTCAGACCAGTTGAGGGTTTTATTATTATATTGTGGGGACCACTCTATCTATACCACACTACAACTCTATACCACTCTATTTCATACTTTAATTCTATTTAATACTTTAATTCTATTTCATACTTTAATTCTATTTAATACTTTAATTCTATTTCATACTTTAATTCTATTTAATACTTTAATTCTATTACTAATTACCATAAAGAGGAACAAAATAAACCAATTTTACCAAAAGTATAATATGACTTAGACTTACAAACACTACACTTGAAAGATGGTGCCTTTAAATGAAAAAGTCAGTCTTCATTGCACGACTATGTGCAACAGGGACAGTTTTTTGGTTTACAAAGTCAACCAATAACACTTGGACCCTGTCTGTCTTTAACATACTTGATGGGATCTCAATGACGAATTGTCTGTACCATGTTTGGAGGAGGTATTGTGGCCCCGGTATCAAATTGGGTACCGGGGCCACCCCACTACGCAGTCCAGATACTTGTTTGGTGGAATTCTGACACGTGGAGGGTTTTTTAATTATATTGTGGCCTCGGTACCAAATTGTGTACCGGGGCCACCACACTACGCAGTCAAGATAGATAGATGCGTATCATAGATAAAGTACATTCAGTGGTGTGGGGCAAATTGAAAAATATTCAAAATGCACTGACATTATCAAAAACAAGAGGTTGTCACACGCTAAAACTCCAACATGTATATGATGGAGAGGATGGAGGAGCAGCCGTATGTGTAGTGTAATGCAGACCTGTTGAAGGTTTTTTATATATTTTATTGTGGTGCCCAGTGCCCACTCCTCTACGCAGTCCAGATACATTTATTGGTGCGAATCATAAAAGTTCAGGGTTTTTAATATATATTGTGGTGACCCACTCCTCTACGCAGTCCAGGTACATTTATTGGTGCGATTCATAAAAGTTCAGGGTTTTTAATATATATTGTGGTGACCCACTCCTCTACGCAGTCCAGGTACATTTATTGGTGCGATTCATAAAAGTTCAGGGTTTTTAATATATTGTGGTGACCCACTCCTCTACGCAGTCCAGGTACATTTATTGGTGCGATTCATAAAAGTTCAGGGTTTTTAATATATATTGTGGTGACCCACTCCTCTACGCAGTCCAGGTACATTTATTGGTGCGATTCATAAAAGTTCAGGGTTTTTAATATATATTGTGGTGACCCACTCCTCTACGCAGTCCAGGTACATTTATTGGTGCGAATCAAACAAGTTGATGGTTTTCTTATTATATATATTGTGGTGACCCACTCCTCTACGCAGTCCAGGTACATTTATTGGTGCGATTCATAAAAGTTCAGGGTTTTTAATATATATTGTGGTGACCCACTCCTCTACGCAGTCCAGGTACATTTATTGGTGCGAATCAAACAAGTTGATGGTTTTCTTATTATATATTGTGGTGACCCACTCCTCTACGCAGTCCAGGTACATTTATTGGTGCGATTCATAAAAGTTCAGGGTTTTTAATATATATTGTGGTGACCCACTCCTCTACGCAGTCCAGGTACATTTATTGGTGTGAATCAAACAAGTTGATGGTTTTCTTATTATATATATTGTGGTGACCCACTCCTCTACGCAGTCCAGGTACATTTATTGGTGCGATTCATAAAAGTTCAGGGTTTTTAATATATATTGTGGTGACCCACTCCTCTACGCAGTCCAGGTACATTTATTGGTGCGATTCATAAAAGTTCAGGGTTTTTAATATATATTGTGGTGACCCACTCCTCTACGCAGTCCAGGTACATTTATTGGTGCGATTCATAAAAGTTCAGGGTTTTTAATATATTGTGGTGACCCACTCCTCTACGCAGTCCAGGTACATTTATTGGTGCGATTCATAAAAGTTCAGGGTTTTTAATATATATTGTGGTGACCCACTCCTCTACGCAGTCCAGGTACATTTATTGGTGCGATTCATAAAAGTTCAGGGTTTTTAATATATATTGTGGTGACCCACTCCTCTACGCAGTCCAGGTACATTTATTGGTGCGATTCATAAAAGTTCAGGGTTTTTAATATATATTGTGGTGACCCACTCCTCTACGCAGTCCAGGTACATTTATTGGTGCGATTCATAAAAGTTCAGGGTTTTTAATATATATTGTGGTGACCCACTCCTCTACGCAGTCCAGGTACATTTATTGGTGCGATTCATAAAAGTTCAGGGTTTTTAATATATATTGTGGTGACCCACTCCTCTACGCAGTCCAGGTACATTTATTGGTGCGAATCATAAAAGTTCAGGGTTTTTAATATATATTGTGGTGACCCACTCCTCTACGCAGTCCAGAAAGATACCTTGTTGCAACGTTTTGGACTAATAACTATATTGTGAGGTGTTCAGAATACACTGTAAATTAGTGGAAATGCTTGTTATTGAATGTTATTGAGGTTAATAATAGCCTAGGAGTGAAAATAAGCCCAAAAACTTGATTTTTAAATTTTTTATGTTTTTTTCAAAAAAAATCCGAATCCAAAACCTTAAATCCGAACCGAGACCTTTCGTCAAGTGTTTTGCGAGACAAATCCGAACCCCAAAAATAACGAAAATCCGTATCCAAAACACAAAACACGAGACCTCAAAAGTCGCCGGTGCACATCCCTACACATAACTACACAAATATAAACTGCCTATTATAAAATAGTAGAACCCACTTTAAAAGCACCATGTAGGCTATCTCAGAGAGCCCACTAACACTGAAATCATATGAAAACATATTTTTTACTGTAGAAGCTGCTTGTTTAGGTGCAGCACATTTTCAGATCTCTGAAATAACTTACTCTCCTCCTATGACTTGTCCTCTGACAAGAATGATCTCAAACCCAAGATAAATCTTCATTCTGCTTTATTATATTGCAAAATAGAGAGCTGCTGATCTTAAATATTACAAGCAGATACAAATGTTATTTGTAATATGCACACACCAGATTCCAAACAACGGGCCTGATTCATTAAGGATCTTAACTTAAGAAAGTTCTTATTTCAGTCTCCTGGACAAAACCATATTACAATGCAAGGGGTGCAAATTAGTATTCTGTTTTGCACATAAGTTAAATACTGACTGTTTTTTCATGTAGCACACAAATATCAACTTTAAATTTCAGTGTACAAATAAGCTATCAAGTATTTGTATGCTACATGAAAAAACAGTCAGTATATAACTTATGTGCAAAACAGAATACTAATTTGCACCCCTTGCATTGTAACATGGTTTTGTCCAGGAAACTGAAATAAGAAGTTTCTTAAGTTAAGATCCTTTATGAATCAGGCCCAACATTCTTATCCCTCTATCAGCTTTAAAGGGGGTCATCTAAGCTCACAGTGTTACAGTATGCAAACATTTCAAAACTGTACATTCCAGTGGCTTCATATTTTACTATGTTCTTTAATTTACAGTAGGTGACGGTAGATTTATCCTGTAGATATCTTTTGTTAATGTTTTTAATGAAACCTGGCACAATACAATATTTTAATTACAGAATAATATTGAGGCTTTTATTGCCTTCTACAAAATAAATAATCTATGACATTTGTTCTTGCTTTTATGGCATATATAACAGAAGAGTCTGTAAATCCAAGAATAGTTATGATGAAGTGCTGATAAACACCCATGCATTGTAATCTCTGGCCTGTCATCGTCATGACCTCAACAGCATCTCCAGCCAGCAGCAATTCTTCACTTTGCAGATTTCGACAAATTTTCATAAGTTCAGGATCTCGGATACTTTTAAGTTCAGTTAGGGTTATAACATCTGGATAATTCAGTTGCCTCATTCTATTATTTTTGCTTGTCATTGGACAGCAGAGAGTTGTTGATGCATGAGATAAATAGATGATTTTTGTAAGCACAACACTTGCAGGCTTATTTAGGAAATATAAAATATTAAAGAGGATGAGGCGCTAAAAATGTGTAATAATAAGCCTAAAAAAGTGTCTGTGCAATCTGCTGCTTCCCAAAAAAATGGTACTGAAACCTGTATATAACAATACCATGGAGAAACAAAATGGATGAAAGCGGATTCTCATGGGGACCTTCACAGTATTAGGTAGATGGTTTTGACGTTTTGGTTGATCAATGTATATATAGAGCGAAATAAGAGGTATCCAAACTCAGTCCTCAAGGGCTACCAACAGTTCATGTTTTAATGATTTATAACTTGGGCCCATAGGGCCCAAGTCATTAAGAAGAGCAAAGCATAAAAAAGGAGTATCTTTGCACCTTAAATTTCTGTGTTATACTAAAGCTATCAAGTATTTTTTGTGCTATATGAAAAAGCAGCCAGTATTTAACTTGTGCAAAATAATAAACTAATTTGCACCCCTTGCATTATAACATGGCTTGTCCCAGAGAACATTTACTCCTTTTTTGCCTTACTCTCCTTAACGACCCAGGCCCTTAGTGATTTTGGTATTCCAGATACATCTTCACTTTTACAGTTGTATGCCACACAACTATGTAAATCCAGTTTGTGCCTCCGTGATATTCCCATCCACTTGCTACATCCAACATGTTGCACTTGCCCCAGGTGAGGTAAACAAATATATGGAAAAGTGGGTTGTGAGGGGTGGGGCAAGGACCTATCAGATACCCTTAGAGCTTTGTCTGGACATGCCCTGGTAGTAATAAAGCAATCAGCAGTAAAGTAGTTAAAAGCTTTTCTAGGCAAGTCATAGAAAAATAATATTAGTAAAAATAAGATCATATATGTAAATAATTATCTGAAAGGGCAAACAAATCATATGTAAGAACATATTTAGTTAACTGGATTTTTCCAGCTAGGCATACAAAGAAAAGATATTTGTCTCTCAGCGGCACAGTAAACCATATGTGTGAGTGGGAGTCATTGATTTGCTTAAGAAAGAACATGTTGATTATGCTTTCAAGATTTCAATTAATCAACAATCCTAAATACTGTTGCGTGTAAAATAGTACAATTATAATGATATCATGAAATTACATTTGTTAATAATATTTCATAATTGGTTTCTTCGCTTTATGTTTAATACTCTCGGTCCTTATAATAATATTTAATACTCAACATAGAGCCATCATAGGACCCTACTGTACCTCTCAATGGTCCCAATTTAAATGGGACAGTTCTGATTTGGGGGAATTGCTCTTCCGTCCCAACAGCTGGGACTTTTGCCCTGACAAGTGGAAATATTGTGAGGTATGTCGCACTCACATAGGTGAATGGGTGCTATGCTCACACTGGCCAATACAGAAATGCAAGGGTTTTTTCAGGGCAGGGAAATGCTATTAAGGGTGGACTAGTGCTTTAGAAGTGCTAGCATGCCCGTGGGTGATGTAGCCATGCCCTCATTATGAAGTGTGCCATGCGCCATATAGATGTTACCATGGAAGACTGAAAGACATGCAGTACAACACATTATTATAAGCCAGAAAAGCAGGTGGTGTCAGGAAAGTTGGAACTCATGACACTGAAGCTCAAGCTGATGTCTGTAGTGTTATATTGAACAGTGTATTTAAATTGCAAAGTGCTATGACATTTTGAAAGCTGTCACACTCTAAAAACAGTGAGGCTAACATGCATTCTAACAAAATAGTAGATATTTTAAAAAGTGGTTGCACATTACTAACTATATTAGTAGGGTAGGTCCTTTATTTAAATATGTGTAATGTGCAGAGCCGCCATCAGGGGGTACAGGGGTACATTTTCCGTGATGCGGCGGCTCCTAGTCATGCAGGGACTGGAATCCACGGCATTGCGCAGACAATAAAGTAAGTGAAGCAGTGTATCTACTATGATATGGGGAGGGAGGGAGGCGCAGTGTCTACTATGATATGGGGAGGGAGAGGGGGCGCAGTATCTATTATGATATGGCAAGGGGGGCGCAGTGTCTACTATGATATAGGGGGGCACAGTATTTACTACAATATGGGGATGGGGGGCGCAGTGTCTACCATGATATGGAGAGGAGGAGGGTGCAGTATCTTCTATGAAATGGGGAGGGGATGCGCAGTGTCTATTGTGTATAAGTTCCCATTTGTATGATAATTTGGGGCGGCTCACAGGGTGCCACAATGGAGGGATCCCCCTTTTCACTACATGTGGGGATAGGACACTAAGTCTTTATGGCCAAAAAGAGCAGATGGTTTTAGCAAATTAAAGGACTAGTTATTTGCAGGCAAAAGTTCTTATTGTTAAATTGCAATCCAAAATCTATTTAAGAATAAAGGGGTTAAGAATATAATAATGACATTTCAACTGACTATTTGCCATAAAGCCAATTGTTAAGTCTAGTCTTATAGCAGGGAAACTATAGCTAGGGGACTCAACATTTCCTCAAGACATTTATTAGCTCACATGTCAGATAGATATTTATGACCATTCATACTTATTGCAACCTCTTTTCAAACAAGAAATGTCCACACCAAAGCAATTTCTTTTCTATTTGAGAAAGTCTGTGTACATATTCATAATCAAATAATACTTTGAACAAAAAAGTCTACCTGGAAAGGAAATTAAAATATTGTCCCACATAATCAATATTTTATAGTGATGTTTCATATATATAAGTAGGTAAAATTATACCCTGCTGATTGCATGTAGTATTATGATTCTGTTATGTTGGATATGAAAGTAATAGCTTGTATAAGAATTTATGGATATTCCTGAATATACTGTTTCTCATCTAGGTGTGAATTTAAACATATTTGCATATACACTGCCTTTATGAGTGAAGTCACAGGAAGGAGGGGGGGGGGGATTTGGGCAGAACAAATGTGTAAAAAGCTCCTGAAAAACTGTAAGAATTTTTCTTAGTCCCAGAAGCCGTTCCGTGTTGGGGAATTGGTCCAACTTTCTGCATCCTCCTGCAACAAATAGGAAATTGTGTACTTTTTTTCTATTTCTGCATTTCTCGGTTTTATTTTATAAGAAACTTACTTGCATAATCTTGTTTTAATGTGTGCTATTTTGTTATCTAATTCTTTATACTTTATGCAGAGTGACCGATTGTCATATTAAATTTAATTTAATCATCATATTCACTATATGCAGCTATTTATGTATGTTTATATTTGTATTCTCAAATTTTTCATGTGCTAGATAGCTTAGGGCCTGATTCATTAAAGATCTTAACTTGAGAAACTTCTTATTTCAGTCTCCTGGACAAAACCATGTTACAATGCAAGGGGTGCAAATTAGTATTCTGTTTTGCACATAAGTTAAATACTGACTGTTTTTTCATGTAGCACACAAATACTTGATAGCGTATTTGTACACTGAAATTTAAAGTTGATATTTGTGTGCTACATGAAAAAACAGTCAGTATTTTACTTATGTGCAAAACAGAATACTAATTTGCACCCCTTGCATTGTAACATGGTTTTGTCCAGGAGACTGAAATAAGAAGTTTCTCAAGTTAAGATCCTTAATGAATCAGGCCCTTAGTTACTATATGCTACCTAATGGAAATACAGGAGATTGTTTGGCTAACTATAACTCTGGTCAGCAAAGAGTTAAGACTAGGAATCCAATACCTTTAAAATGAAAACCTGGGGCACACATTTGAGCTGATGTTTGTTCCCAAATAAAATATAACAGTAATGGCTACCTGTTCCCATTTATTCAGCTAATTTAGTTCCATTATGAGTTTGAATTATGGGAAAAAAGCAATATGCATTAAAGATTTCAGGTGTCAAAAATGTAATGTCCTGGAAAAACAAATTGTAGCCCTAGCGAAGTTTGTAGATGCTGCAAAAAGAGAGGGTTGATGACCTATTTTAAGGAAGAAGTGAGTAGTCTCGGTTCAATATTAGAGCGGGATTGGCTGCCTGGTAGCTGAAAAAAATGATTAGTGTCGGAAGAATGAAAGACAAATGTCAGGCAGATGTATAAGTGATAGTGAGGCTGGACAAGAACTGAGGAGCATGAATCTAGAAACTGAAGCTGACAATGAGCAGTGATTCAGACAAGCATTGAGCCAGAGCATGGAGATCCAGATGGTAGGAAAATACCTGAACTTGAACTGCCCAAATGATATAGATCAGGAATAAGGTGATACTGCAGCAGGACAATGAATTACTTGCCAAGCAGCTAGCAGAGCACCAAGCTCTATACTAGTGGAACAAAAGAGCATGTCACTAAAATAATTTTTGCTGAGGAGACAAAAGAAGCAGTCCAATCCTGTCACTCACAGTGACTGTAGGAGGATGTACCTGATAATTATCTCTGTTTTTATGATGTTATCGCCGAGCAGAATACAGGTCATTTATAATAATAGAACCGTATTTTATTTTTTTAATCTCTCCTCTTTTAAACCTGAAAAATGGGTGTATTCATTGAAGAACCCATAACTGTATGTAATTGTTGTGGATTAATGTATACAGTCTATTTATGGTATAACATGTAGGAGCTACATATCAAATATTCTAACTTGCAAGCGGATTTGCTGGTGGTACCTGCATACTCCAGTATAAACTTATGGTAATTGGCTGCCACTGTCTGAAAGGAGTCGTATTTTAGTGGCATTTCATACAATGTTATGTTATGCTGCATTAATATATTGTTAGCTTTGTTTTAAAACAGTATTATGTGATGATAAAGAACTAATTTGGGATGCTATGTAGTCAATATTTAGTGATATAACATTAATTGCATTTGATAAGTAGGGCCATCGTTACCTTTTGATTCATGGCTTTGTATGTAATTTGCTTGTATTATGATCCTTCTATGTACAGAACTACATAATATCAAAACCCTTTAAAAATAAGCAATAATAATAATAATGAGTGCAACTGGATGGAGTGGTAAATACTGTAGACTTCATAAAAACAAAATCATCCTTTTTTCTCTAAATCTAGTAAGGATAGAATTATATATACTACACATTATATTGCAGACATCTGTTGCAAGATCAAAGCATTTTTTTTACAATACATTTGCTTTCATCTAAAACTGCATCACTACATATGTGATTGAAGCTGCACTGCCTCACTAAAAGTCAAGAAGTATTAGTAAAAGAAGTAATGCTTTCTAAACAGTGATCCTTTGCTATAATACAAGGCTCCTTTTCCTGCTCAAATATAATTTATTTCTTTAATAATACAGACAAGACTATTTCATTTTGCCTAATAAGGATTAAAATGATGTTATTTGTCTTTAAAATATACACTTCTAAAATAAATTGTTTATAAAATTTTCTCTAAGGGATGAGAAGAAGGTCATTTTAGCTAATTAAATTAGGGATATGTCACTCACCGGACTGTGAGTGCTACTTCCCATGTGTTTAGGAACCGTGGCCGTCCACCATCCTGAGGGTCTGCGCATGTGCAGCCCTTTCAAACCTTCAGTACATGTTCCTTTTAGTTAATTGGCTGATCAGGCAACACTCCCTATTTAAAGCACCTGTGGTCAATACCTCATTGCCTGATCTTGGAGTCTCATTCCCCATGAGCCTCTGAAGGTGTTCCTGTGTTTCCTCGTGTATTCAGCTCCTGCTGATTCCTGTTGTTCGTTTTGTTTTCCAGACCACTTCATCTCTCCTGTGTTTCATCGTGACTGCACCAGCTGATTCCTATCCGCTGCCTCCGTGCTCTACAGTTTCCAGCTCACTTCAACTCTCCTGTGTTTCATCGTGACTGCACCAGCTGATTCCTATCCGCTGCCTCCGTGCTCTACAGTTTCCAGCTCACTTCAACTCTCCCGTGTTTCATCGTGACTGCACCAGCTGATTCCTATCCGCTGCCTCCGTGTATCTACTGTATCCTGCTCAGCTCAACTCTCCCGTGTTTCATCGTGACTGCACCAGCTGATTCCTATCCGCTGCCTCCGTGTATCTGCAGTGCCCTGCTCATCGCAACCCTCCAGTACTCCTCGTGTCTGCAGCCAGCGGATCCGCTCTCCGTGCTTCTACAGTGTTCCTGCCTGTGTCAACTCGCCTGTCTGCATTGGATCAACGCTCCGCTGCTTTCATCTCTGCTATACCACCTCTACTCACCAGTGACCTCCAGGTGTCCAGTTCTATATACTACTGCTTCCTGAGTATTGTTTCCATCGTTGCTGGTCTACCTACCTGTGCGCTGCACCTACTTGGTTACCGCTTCCATCCTCCTGGGACTTCGTATCCTGCCGGCCTCCAGCCGTTCAGGTATCCCTGCACCTCTTTCTGACAGCCTGCTCTCCTGAACCACGGTATGCATACTTATCATTGACTGCGCTGGTGTATTGCATACCTTGCTGGACTGAGTTGTTCTCCTCTGGAGTTTCCTATCCACTGAGACTGTTGCCATCATTTGACTGTGTTACCTTTTAGCCTGGATAGTTCTTGTGACTTTGTATATTTGTGCAGTGCTGCTCAGTTATTACTATTTTGTGCATATCATCGTGGGATCAAGTTCAGTGTGCCCGTGTATACTCTGCATTGCATTTATCTCCCCGTGCTCCTCCTCACATATATATTTCAGTGGTACAACTTGCTAGAGGCAGACCACTGTTCCCTGTTTCCTGAGTCACCTGTTTCCAGTATCCTTTCACATAGCAGTGGTACAACTTGCTAACGCAGACCACTGACTTCCCGTATACCTCCACCTGGATTCCATTCCCTCACCTAGACAGCGGTACAACTTGCTACACGCAGACCGCTGACTCTCATCACCTCCTCGTTACTTCTGGACATTCCTCCTCACTATAGCAGTGGTACAACTTGCTATCCGCAGACCACTGACTACCCTCACGTTTCCTTGTCCATTCAGTTCCTCGTGTACAATTACCTATATATTACCAGTGCTGCTAGTCATAGACTTTCCACGAGCATTCTCTTACCATCTGCTGTCTCCTGTTCCGTAATCACCCCGCTACCAGAGTACCATATTACCACCTATACTGCTCTGGTAAGTCCATCATCTGGTGATACCTGGGTAAAGACTCCTAGTCCCCGTGACAGTAACTCAGGCCATGACAGACCCATATTCGGAACCTACAGCTAAAGAGATGCTGCAGCATCTGGTTACCCGTATGGAGCAACAGGATGCTCGCCAACAGCTGTTACTACAATGTTACCAGGCGTTAGCCTCCCAAGGAACATCTGGACAGAATATGACAGCTAATGTTGATGCTCCTGTGCTTTCCTCCGTTTCCCCAGTGCCATCCCAGGTGTCTACGGCTTCCACGCTTCACCTGCCTACTCCGTCAAAGTATGATGGAGACCCCAAAACTTGTAGGGGTTTTCTCAACCAATGCTCAGTTTATTTTGAGCTCCAACCTCAAAATTTCTCTACTCATCGTTCCAGAGTGGCCTATCTTATTTCATTGTTTTCTGGACAAGCTCTTGCATGGGCTTCCCCTCTGTGGGAAAGGAACGATCCAGTATTACAGGATAGTGCCAAATTTATTTCCACGTTCCGAAGTGTATTCGATGAACCAGGTCGTGTCATCTCCACTGCTTCCAGCATTCTCCGTTTACGTCAGGGTTCTCGTACAGTAGGCCAGTACGTCATTCAATTTAGGATATTAGCCTCTGAACTTCAGTGGAACACTGAAGCGCTAATTGCCGCTTTCTGGCAGGGTCTCTTTGATAAAATTAAAGACGCACTGACTACTCAAGAACTACCTACTTCTTTGGAAGATTTGATTTCTCTTTGCCATCGTGTAGACATGAGGTTTCGTGAAAGGGAATCTGAAAAAACAACTTCAGTTAAAGCACCTCTTCGCTCAACCTCTCAACTTCGTCCAGCTTCATCTCCTGTGATTCCCATGGAGATAGGACGCTCCAAATTAACTACCGAGGAGAGGAACCGAAGAGTAAAGAATAGACTTTGTATCTATTGTGCTGATTCCACACATATGCTCAATTCATGCCCTAAGAAATCGGGAAATGCCAGGCCCTAACTAGTTCTGGAGAGGTGAAGTTAGGGTCCCTGGAGTCCTCTCCATGTTCTACGAAATTAAAAGTCTGCGCTTTTGATGTTACAATTTCCTTCGCTACCAAATCCTTTGAGTCCCAAATACTTATCGATTCTGGAGCTGCGGGAAATTTCATTTCTAAATCCCTAGTGAATCAATGGTCCCTACCAGTGATTACTCTGAAGACACCGATTACTGTGACTGCTATTGATGGATCGCGTCTTATCAATGGTCTCATCACCCAGAGTACGTCTCCAGTAACGCTTCAGATTGGTGTGCTACACCAAGAAGAAATTTCGTTTTTAATTCTTCCTGTTACTACAAGTCCGATTGTTTAAGGCCTTCCATGGCTTCAATGTCATTCTCCCCAGATTGACTGGCGCACTCCTCAAGTTACGTCTTGGGGAGCTGAATGTTATCATCGTTGTCTCTCCCAAGTCATTCCTCTTAAAATACAGCAATCTTCCATTTCACCTTCCTCACCGGGACTTCCTCCTCAGTATGCTTGATTTGCCGATGTATTTGATAAAACTCAGTCTGAACGTCTTCCTCCTCATCGTTCATGGGATTGTCCGATTGATCTTCTACCTGGCAAGACTCCTCCTAGGGGTCGTGTGTATCCACTTTCGTTACCTGAAACTCAAGCTACATCTGAATACATCCAAGAGAATCTCCAGCGAGGATTTATTCGACCTTCCACTTCTCCCGCTGGAGCCGGGTTCTTCTTTGTAAAAAAGAAGGATGGATCACTACGCCCCTGCATAGATTTTCGTGGACTTAACGCCATTACTATTAAAAATCGGTATCCCATTCCTCTGATTACTGAGCTATTTGATCAGATTAAGGGAGCTCGGATCTTTACCAAGTTGGATCTTCGTGGTGCCTACAATTTAATTAGAATCAGGTCCGGTGACGAATGGAAGACAGCTTTCAACACCAGAGATGGGCATTATGAATATTTAGTAATGCCTTTCGGGTTATGTAATGCCCCCGCTGTTTTCCAGGGCTTCATTAATGAGATCTTCCGGGACTTGTTATATGTATGTGTCGTTGTTTATCTGGACGACATATTGATCTTTTCACAGGACCTGCCGTCCCATCATCAACATGTGGCAGAAGTTCTTTCCAGACTCCGGAGAAATTCATTATTCTGCAAATTAGAAAAATGTTCATTCGAGTTGCCCCAGATTCCATTTTTGGGTTATATTGTCTCCGGAGTTGGCCTGCAAATGGATCCAGAAAAGGTGAATGCTGTGTTACATTGGCCTCAGCCAACTACTCTTCGTGCCATTCAGCGTTTTTTAGGTTTTGCCAATTACTATAGACGCTTCATTCAAGATTTCTCTTCAATTGCATCTCCTATTGTGGCCCTGACTCGTAAAGGGGCCAATACTAAGCAATGGTCATCTGAGGCTCTTCAAGCCTTTCAGTTTCTTAAAGAGTCCTTCTCCTCTGCTCCCATTCTTCGACAGCCTGATGTGACGCTTCCCTTCTTCCTAGAGGTAGATGCCTCTAATGTTGGTTTAGGAGCCATTCTCTCCCAAAGATCGGAGCAACAAAAATTCCATCCTTTTGCCTTTAACTCTTGGGGTCTTCTGCCTGCGGAGAAGAATTACACCATCGGGGACAAGGAGTTGCTGGCTATTAAAGTAGCATTAGAGGAGTGGAGATACTTGTTGGAGGGAGCTCGTCATCCTGTGACAATTTTCACGGATCATAAGAACTTGTCATATCTACAGTCTGCTCAATGTTTGAATCCTCGTCAAGCAAGATGGTCTCTTTTCTTTTCTCGTTTTGAATTAATCATAACCTTCAAACCAGCTGCAAAGAACAAAAAAGCTGACGCTCTATCCCGAGCCTTTGTGACGTCCTCTGACATTGAAGAGGTTTCCAACCACTCTATACTAGACCCCAAATGTGTTTCGCTGGCTGCTTCTTCCACTAAGGTGCTACCATTTGGGAAGACCCTCGTGCCTCCTACTCTTAGGAGAAAAATTCTTTCGTGGTTCCACTCTTCTCGTTTTTCCGGACACTCTGGTGAACGCAAGACTTTTGAGATTCTCTCTCGAAGTTACTGGTGGCCTTCTATGAGGAGAGATGTCAAAGAGTTTGTAGCCGCTTGTGAATTGTGTTCCCAGTTTAAGACCTCCCGCAGAACTCCAGCGGGTTTGCTTCAACCACTACCCATTCCGTCCAAGCCATGGACCCATATTAGTATGGACTTTATTACTGATCTTCCTCCTAGTAAAAACTGCAATACTATTTGGGTAGTGGTGGACAGATTTTCGAAGATGGCGCATTTCGTTCCCTTGTCTGGTTTGCCTTCCTCTTCTACTCTGGCTGAGCATTTCATCAAAGAAATCTTTCGTATTCATGGATGTCCGTCTGAGATTGTGTCAGATAGAGGAGTACAATTCGTTTCCAGATTCTGGCGGGCCCTTTGTAAGACTTTGGGCATACGATTAGCACTCTCATCTTCCTACCATCCTCAATCAAACGGACAAACTGAAAGGGTCAATCAAGATCTTGAGACGTTTATAAGGATGTTCTCTTCAGCCAATCAAGACAACTGGGTAGAATTGCTTCCTTGGGCTTAATTCGCTTATAACAACATGTACCATGAGTCATCTTCCAAAACTCCATTCTTTATGGTTTACGGTCACCATCCGTCTTTTCTGGAATTTCCTGCCCTCCCTCCCACCCAGGTTCCTGCTGTAGAGACTGTTTGTCAAACTTTCAAAAATATTTGGTCTCAGGTCAAAACCTGTTTAAAGAAGACATCTGCCAAATATAAGTCTTTTGCAGATAATAAGAGGCGGGCTATTCCACCACTGAAGATTGGTGATCGTGTCTGGTTATCCACCAAAAATATTCGTTTGAAGGTCCCATCCTCGTTTTATTGGTCCGTATAGGATCATTCAAGTGATAAATCCAGTTTGTTTCAAACTTCTACTTCCTAAGAATCTTCGTATTTCTAACGCCTTCCATGTGTCCTTGCTCAAACCTCTCATCATCAACCGTTTCTCGGTCCCTCCTTCAGCACCTCGGCCAGTTCAAATTCATCAGGAGGAAGACTTTGAGATTACTCATATATTGGATGCAAAAATTTCGCGAGGAGTTCTTCGTTTCCTCGTTCATTGGAAGGGCTTTGGTCCTAAAGGGGCGTTCATGGATCAAAGCTGAAGATCTCAACGCTCCAGCTCTTCTTAAGAAGTTTTATTCCAAGTATCCGGAAAAACCCGGTTCCAGGTGTTCTGTGCCCACCTTTAAAAGGGGGGGTACTGTCACTCACCGGACTGTGAGTGCTACTTTCCGTGTGTTTAGGAACCGTGGCCATCCACCATCCTGAGGGTCTGCGCATGTGCAGCCCTTTCAAACCTTCAGTACATGTTCCTTTTAGCTAATTGGCTGATCAGGCAACACTCCCTATTTAAAGCACCTGTGGTCAATACCTCGTTGCCTGATCTTGGAGTCTCATTCCCCATGAGCCTCTGAAGGTGTTCCTGTGTTTCCTCGTGTATTCAGCTCCTGCTGATTCCTGTTGTTCGTTGTGGTTTCCAGACCACTTCATCTCTCCTGTGTTTCATCGTGACTGCACCAGCTGATTCCTATCCGCTGCCTCCGTGCTCTACAGTTTCCAGCTCACTTCAACTCTCCCGTGTTTCATCGTGACTGCACCAGCTGATTCCTATCCGCTGCCTCCGTGTATCTACTGTATCCTGCTCAGCTCAACTCTCCCGTGTTTCATCGTGACTGCACCAGCTGATTCCTATCCGCTGCCTCCGTGTATCTGCAGTGCCCTGCTCATCGCAACCCTCCAGTACTCCTCGTGTCTGCAGCAAGCGGATCCGCTCTCCGTGCTTCTACAGTGTTCCTGTCTGTGTCAACTCGCCTGTCTGCATTGGATCAACGCTCCGCTGCTTTCATCTCTGCTATACCACCTCTACTCACCAGTGACCTCCAGGTGTCCAGTTCTATATACTACTGCTTCCTGAGTATTGTTTCCATCGTTGCTGGTCTACCTACCTGTGCGCTGCACCTACTTGGTTACCGCTTCCATCCTCTGGGACTTCGTATCCTGCCGGCCTCCAGCCGTTCAGGTATCCCTGCACCTCTTTCTGACAGCCTGCTCTCCTGAACCACGGTATGCATACTTATCATTGACTGCGCTGGTGTATTGCATACCTTGCTGGACTGAGTTGTTCTCCTCTGGAGTTTCCTATCCACTGAGACTGTTGCCATCATTTGACTGTGTTACCTTTTAGCCTGGATAGTTCTTGTGACTTTGTATATTTGTGCAGTGCTGCTCAGTTATTACTATTTTGTGCATATCATCGTGGGATCAAGTTCAGTGTGCCCGTGTATACTCTGCATTGCATTTATCTCCCCGTGCTCCTCCTCACATATATATTTCAGTGGTACAACTTGCTAGAGGCAGACCACTGTTCCCTGTTTCCTGAGTCACCTGTTTCCAGTATCCTTTCACATAGCAGTGGTACAACTTGCTAACGCAGACCACTGACTTCCCGGATACCTCCACCTGGATTCCATTCCCTCACCTAGACAGCAGTACAACTTGCTACATGCAGACCGCTGACTCTCATCACCTCCTCGTTACTTCTGGACATTCCTCCTCACTATAGCAGTGGTACAACTTGCTATCCGCAGACCACTGACTACCCTCACGTTTCCTTGTCCATTCAGTTCCTCGTGTACAATTACCTATATATTACCAGTGCTGCTAGTCATAGACTTTCCACGAGCATTCTCTTACCATCTGCTGTCTCCTGTTCCGTGATCACCCCGCTACCAGAGTACCATATTACCACCTATACTGCTCTGGTAAGTCCATCATCTGGTGATACCTGGGTAAAGACTCCTAGTGCCCGTGACAGGATATTTCTGACTACAATGTACATGCATATACAAAAGTGGAAGCTGCTCAAATCAATTTATAGGCCATAACAGGTGCTGAAAGGGTGGGGTTATCCTGCAAGGAACATACACACAACATTTTTTCCCCCAGCACACTGCTATAGCCAGCAACAGATCTGCCATTTCTACTGTGGATAAAAATGCAAAAGTCTTTGTTGCACACATTTGCAAATGTATGTTTAAGCCATCCTGCCACGCCAAGGCGCTTTTGCATATAGGATGGTCCTACTCTAAACAATGAGAGTCCCTATATTTGGGCCATACATATGTGTTTTTAAATTGAGAGCTAACTTACCAAAGAGGTACCCCAGAAGCCTCCAAATAGCAATCCAATGTCAGCACTCCCCCTCAGCTACTGACACCAACATGCCTCTCAGACAAATACAAAAGTGGAAGCTGCTCAAATCAATTTATAGGCCATAACAGGTGCTGAAAGGGTGGGGTTATCCTGCAAGGAACATACACACAACATTTTTTCCCCCAGCACACTGCTATAGCCAGCAACAGATCTGCCATTTCTACTGTGGATAAAAATGCAAAAGTCTTTGTTGCACACATTTGCAAATGTATGTTTAAGCCATCCTGCCACGCCAAGGCGCTTTTGCATATAGGATGGTCCTACTCTAAACAATGAGAGTCCCTATATTTGGGCCATACATATGTGTTTTTAAATTGAGAGCTAACTTACCAAAGAGGTACCCCAGAAGCCTCCAAATAGCAATCCAATGTCAGCACTCCCCCTCAGCTACTGACACCAACATGCCTCTCAGACAAATACAAAAGTGGAAGCTGCTCAAATCAATTTATAGGCCATAACAGGTGCTGAAAGGGTGGGGTTATCCTGCAAGGAACATACACACAACATTTTTTCCCCCAGCACACTGCTATAGCCAGCAACAGATCTGCCATTTCTACTGTGGATAAAAATGCAAAAGTCTTTGTTGCACACATTTGCAAATGTATGTTTAAGCCATCCTGCCACGCCAAGGCGCTTTTGCATATAGGATGGTCCTACTCTAAACAATGAGAGTCCCTATATTTGGGCCATACATATGTGTTTTTAAATTGAGAGCTAACTTACCAAAGAGGTACCCCAGAAGCCTCCAAATAGCAATCCAATGTCAGCACTCCCCCTCAGCTACTGACACCAACATGCCTCTCAGACAAATACAAAAGTGGAAGCTGCTCAAATCAATTTATAGGCCATAACAGGTGCTGAAAGGGTGGGGTTATCCTGCAAGGAACATACACACAACATTTTTTCCCCCAGCACACTGCTATAGCCAGCAACAGATCTGCCATTTCTACTGTGGATAAAAATGCAAAAGTCTTTGTTGCACACATTTGCAAATGTATGTTTAAGCCATCCTGCCACGCCAAGGCGCTTTTGCATATAGGATGGTCCTACTCTAAACAATGAGAGTCCCTATATTTGGGCCATACATATGTGTTTTTAAATTGAGAGCTAACTTACCAAAGAGGTACCCCAGAAGCCTCCAAATAGCAATCCAATGTCAGCACTCCCCCTCAGCTACTGACACCAACATGCCTCTCAGACAAATACAAAAGTGGAAGCTGCTCAAATCAATTTATAGGCCATAACAGGTGCTGAAAGGGTGGGGTTATCCTGCAAGGAACATACACACAACATTTTTTCCCCCAGCACACTGCTATAGCCAGCAACAGATCTGCCATTTCTACTGTGGATAAAAATGCAAAAGTCTTTGTTGCACACATTTGCAAATGTATGTTTAAGCCATCCTGCCACGCCAAGGCGCTTTTGCATATAGGATGGTCCTACTCTAAACAATGAGAGTCCCTATATTTGGGCCATACATATGTGTTTTTAAATTGAGAGCTAACTTACCAAAGAGGTACCCCAGAAGCCTCCAAATAGCAATCCAATGTCAGCACTCCCCCTCAGCTACTGACACCAACATGCCTCTCAGACAAATACAAAAGTGGAAGCTGCTCAAATCAATTTATAGGCCATAACAGGTGCTGAAAGGGTGGGGTTATCCTGCAAGGAACATACACACAACATTTTTTCCCCCAGCACACTGCTATAGCCAGCAACAGATCTGCCATTTCTACTGTGGATAAAAATGCAAAAGTCTTTGTTGCACACATTTGCAAATGTATGTTTAAGCCATCCTGCCACGCCAAGGCGCTTTTGCATATAGGATGGTCCTACTCTAAACAATGAGAGTCCCTATATTTGGGCCATACATATGTGTTTTTAAATTGAGAGCTAACTTACCAAAGAGGTACCCCAGAAGCCTCCAAATAGCAATCCAATGTCAGCACTCCCCCTCAGCTACTGACACCAACATGCCTCTCAGACAAATACAAAAGTGGAAGCTGCTCAAATCAATTTATAGGCCATAACAGGTGCTGAAAGGGTGGGGTTATCCTGCAAGGAACATACACACAACATTTTTTCCCCCAGCACACTGCTATAGCCAGCAACAGATCTGCCATTTCTACTGTGGATAAAAATGCAAAAGTCTTTGTTGCACACATTTGCAAATGTATGTTTAAGCCATCCTGCCACGCCAAGGCGCTTTTGCATATAGGATGGTCCTACTCTAAACAATGAGAGTCCCTATATTTGGGCCATACATATGTGTTTTTAAATTGAGAGCTAACTTACCAAAGAGGTACCCCAGAAGCCTCCAAATAGCAATCCAATGTCAGCACTCCCCCTCAGCTACTGACACCAACATGCCTCTCAGACAAATACAAAAGTGGAAGCTGCTCAAATCAATTTATAGGCCATAACAGGTGCTGAAAGGGTGGGGTTATCCTGCAAGGAACATACACACAACATTTTTTCCCCCAGCACACTGCTATAGCCAGCAACAGATCTGCCATTTCTACTGTGGATAAAAATGCAAAAGTCTTTGTTGCACACATTTGCAAATGTATGTTTAAGCCATCCTGCCACGCCAAGGCGCTTTTGCATATAGGATGGTCCTACTCTAAACAATGAGAGTCCCTATATTTGGGCCATACATATGTGTTTTTAAATTGAGAGCTAACTTACCAAAGAGGTACCCCAGAAGCCTCCAAATAGCAATCCAATGTCAGCACTCCCCCTCAGCTACTGACACCAACATGCCTCTCAGACAAATACAAAAGTGGAAGCTGCTCAAATCAATTTATAGGCCATAACAGGTGCTGAAAGGGTGGGGTTATCCTGCAAGGAACATACACACAACATTTTTTCCCCCAGCACACTGCTATAGCCAGCAACAGATCTGCCATTTCTACTGTGGATAAAAATGCAAAAGTCTTTGTTGCACACATTTGCAAATGTATGTTTAAGCCATCCTGCCACGCCAAGGCGCTTTTGCATATAGGATGGTCCTACTCTAAACAATGAGAGTCCCTATATTTGGGCCATACATATGTGTTTTTAAATTGAGAGCTAACTTACCAAAGAGGTACCCCAGAAGCCTCCAAATAGCAATCCAATGTCAGCACTCCCCCTCAGCTACTGACACCAACATGCCTCTCAGACAAATACAAAAGTGGAAGCTGCTCAAATCAATTTATAGGCCATAACAGGTGCTGAAAGGGTGGGGTTATCCTGCAAGGAACATACACACAACATTTTTTCCCCCAGCACACTGCTATAGCCAGCAACAGATCTGCCATTTCTACTGTGGATAAAAATGCAAAAGTCTTTGTTGCACACATTTGCAAATGTATGTTTAAGCCATCCTGCCACGCCAAGGCGCTTTTGCATATAGGATGGTCCTACTCTAAACAATGAGAGTCCCTATATTTGGGCCATACATATGTGTTTTTAAATTGAGAGCTAACTTACCAAAGAGGTACCCCAGAAGCCTCCAAATAGCAATCCAATGTCAGCACTCCCCCTCAGCTACTGACACCAACATGCCTCTCAGACAAATACAAAAGTGGAAGCTGCTCAAATCAATTTATAGGCCATAACAGGTGCTGAAAGGGTGGGGTTATCCTGCAAGGAACATACACACAACATTTTTTCCCCCAGCACACTGCTATAGCCAGCAACAGATCTGCCATTTCTACTGTGGATAAAAATGCAAAAGTCTTTGTTGCACACATTTGCAAATGTATGTTTAAGCCATCCTGCCACGCCAAGGCGCTTTTGCATATAGGATGGTCCTACTCTAAACAATGAGAGTCCCTATATTTGGGCCATACATATGTGTTTTTAAATTGAGAGCTAACTTACCAAAGAGGTACCCCAGAAGCCTCCAAATAGCAATCCAATGTCAGCACTCCCCCTCAGCTACTGACACCAACATGCCTCTCAGACAAATACAAAAGTGGAAGCTGCTCAAATCAATTTATAGGCCATAACAGGTGCTGAAAGGGTGGGGTTATCCTGCAAGGAACATACACACAACATTTTTTCCCCCAGCACACTGCTATAGCCAGCAACAGATCTGCCATTTCTACTGTGGATAAAAATGCAAAAGTCTTTGTTGCACACATTTGCAAATGTATGTTTAAGCCATCCTGCCACGCCAAGGCGCTTTTGCATATAGGATGGTCCTACTCTAAACAATGAGAGTCCCTATATTTGGGCCATACATATGTGTTTTTAAATTGAGAGCTAACTTACCAAAGAGGTACCCCAGAAGCCTCCAAATAGCAATCCAATGTCAGCACTCCCCCTCAGCTACTGACACCAACATGCCTCTCAGACAAATACAAAAGTGGAAGCTGCTCAAATCAATTTATAGGCCATAACAGGTGCTGAAAGGGTGGGGTTATCCTGCAAGGAACATACACACAACATTTTTTCCCCCAGCACACTGCTATAGCCAGCAACAGATCTGCCATTTCTACTGTGGATAAAAATGCAAAAGTCTTTGTTGCACACATTTGCAAATGTATGTTTAAGCCATCCTGCCACGCCAAGGCGCTTTTGCATATAGGATGGTCCTACTCTAAACAATGAGAGTCCCTATATTTGGGCCATACATATGTGTTTTTAAATTGAGAGCTAACTTACCAAAGAGGTACCCCAGAAGCCTCCAAATAGCAATCCAATGTCAGCACTCCCCCTCAGCTACTGACACCAACATGCCTCTCAGACAAATACAAAAGTGGAAGCTGCTCAAATCAATTTATAGGCCATAACAGGTGCTGAAAGGGTGGGGTTATCCTGCAAGGAACATACACACAACATTTTTTCCCCCAGCACACTGCTATAGCCAGCAACAGATCTGCCATTTCTACTGTGGATAAAAATGCAAAAGTCTTTGTTGCACACATTTGCAAATGTATGTTTAAGCCATCCTGCCACGCCAAGGCGCTTTTGCATATAGGATGGTCCTACTCTAAACAATGAGAGTCCCTATATTTGGGCCATACATATGTGTTTTTAAATTGAGAGCTAACTTACCAAAGAGGTACCCCAGAAGCCTCCAAATAGCAATCCAATGTCAGCACTCCCCCTCAGCTACTGACACCAACATGCCTCTCAGACAAATACAAAAGTGGAAGCTGCTCAAATCAATTTATAGGCCATAACAGGTGCTGAAAGGGTGGGGTTATCCTGCAAGGAACATACACACAACATTTTTTCCCCCAGCACACTGCTATAGCCAGCAACAGATCTGCCATTTCTACTGTGGATAAAAATGCAAAAGTCTTTGTTGCACACATTTGCAAATGTATGTTTAAGCCATCCTGCCACGCCAAGGCGCTTTTGCATATAGGATGGTCCTACTCTAAACAATGAGAGTCCCTATATTTGGGCCATACATATGTGTTTTTAAATTGAGAGCTAACTTACCAAAGAGGTACCCCAGAAGCCTCCAAATAGCAATCCAATGTCAGCACTCCCCCTCAGCTACTGACACCAACATGCCTCTCAGACAAATACAAAAGTGGAAGCTGCTCAAATCAATTTATAGGCCATAACAGGTGCTGAAAGGGTGGGGTTATCCTGCAAGGAACATACACACAACATTTTTTCCCCCAGCACACTGCTATAGCCAGCAACAGATCTGCCATTTCTACTGTGGATAAAAATGCAAAAGTCTTTGTTGCACACATTTGCAAATGTATGTTTAAGCCATCCTGCCACGCCAAGGCGCTTTTGCATATAGGATGGTCCTACTCTAAACAATGAGAGTCCCTATATTTGGGCCATACTCCTAGTGCCCGTGACAGGATATTTCTGACTACAATGTACATGCATAATATTAGAAACCTGGGCAGGAACATGACTAATATTTTATTAATGACAGGAAATATATATTGCTATTATTTTTAATAGGTAGAAGCGGGTTATATTTTATAGCACAATGAATTTTAGATGTGCTGGACACTAATCCCCCTAAAAATCTTGTCCTCTGTTACCAAGATACATATCTACAGCATATTTGCATGGCAACAGTTTCATGTTGACAGATTTACTATATTAAGAACTGGAAGTGAGCATCATTATATTGATGACTTTTCTTCATAACCAGAATTATTTTGTTTTACTCCAGTACCTGATGTCACCTGTGAAATTGTATACGCTAGGATTAACCTTGAGTGTATTGTGCTCCAGACACAGAATTGATTAAATCACTGTTGCCAGGCTTTACCTCATCGTATTCTGCCTCGGCTATCTTACATCTAATTTGTTCATAGCATTTTGCTTTGTATTCCTTTTTTTTTTTTCAAACAAATTCAGATATGTAATTGTGCAATCCTCCCTTTATATAGCATGTACTTGTAGCCTGATATTTGGAAAACAAATCCATAAAAATAGTTATAAAGCAATAGTGAAAGCCATCTATCTATTCTGGTTGGATACATGACTATTGCAAAATGCATGATTTTTGGTCTGCTCAAACTGTAATATTATCACTTTTGTCTGTTGTCTACTGCAATTAGGACTTTTACCATTGACCCTGTTCAGGGCTGGATTAACCCAAGATCTAACTGGGCTAGAGCCCAGGGGCCTCGGGCATCCAAGAGGCCCTTTGTCACGGGCACTAGGAGTCTTTACCCAGGAAATCACCAGATAGTGGCTTACCAGAGTAATATAGGTGGTAATAGGTACTCTGGTAGCAGGGTGACAACGGAACAGGAGGAACAGCAGATGGTGAGAGAATGCTCAGGAAAAGTCTATGACTAGCAGCACTGGTAATGAGTATATAACCGTACACGAGGAACCAGATGGACAAGGAAACGTGAGGGTAGTCAGTGGTCTGCGTATAGCAAGTTGTACCACTGCCATAGTGAGGAGGAATGTCCAGAGGTAACGAGGAGGCAGTGAGAGTCAGCGGTCTGCGTATAGCAAGTTGTACCGCTGTCTAGGTGAGGGAATGGAATCCAGGTGGAGGTATCCGGGAAGTCAGTGGTCTGCGTTAGCAAGTTGTACCACTGCTATGTGAAAGGATACTGGAAACAGGTGACTCAGGAAACAGGGAACAGTGGTCTGCCTCTAGCAAGTTGTACCACTGAAATATATATGTGAGGAAAGCACGAGGAGATGAATGCTATGCAGAGTATACACGGGCACACAGGACTTGATCCCACGATGATATCACAATACAAATGATAACAGAGCAGCACTGCTAAAGTATACAAAGTCACAATAACAATCCAGGCAAATAGGAAACAAAGTCAATGGTAGCGATAGTCTCAGTAGATAAAGGACTCCGGAGGAGAACACAACTCAGTCCAGCTAGATATGCAATCACAAGCAAAGTCAATGAGAAGTATGCATACCGTGATTCAGGAGAGCAGGCTGTCAGAGAGATGTGCAGGGATACCTGAACGGCTGTAGGCCGGCAGGAGAAGAGACCACTGGAAGGTGGGAGCGGTAATCAAGTTGGTGCAGCGCACGGCAAGTAAACCAGCATGAATAAGGCAATACTCTGGAAGCAGTAGTAAAAGGAACTGGAACATGAAGAACACGGGAGAGTTGAGGCAGTCTGAACTCCAGTAGCAGAGATGGTAGCAGCGGAGCGCTGACCCGATGAACACAGGAGAGTTGAGATGAGCTGGAACTCTGTAGAGGCAATGGAGGCAGCGGATAGGAATCAGCTGGCTGCAGACACGATGAACACCGGGGAGTTGAGATGAGCAGGAACTCTGTAGAAACAACGGAGGCAGCGGATAGGAATCAGCTGGTGCAGACATGATGAACACAGGAGAGTTGAAGTGAGCCTGGAAACTCTGTAGAGACAACGGAGGCAGCGGATAGGAATCAGCTGGTGCAGACACGATGAACACAGGAGAGTTGAAGTGAGTCTGGAAACTCTGTAGACACAACGGAGGCAGCGGATAGGAATCAGCTGCTGTAGACACGATGAACACAGGAGAGTTGAAGTGAGTCTGGAAACTCTGTAGACACAACGGAGGCAGCGGATAGGAATCAGCTGCTGCAGACACGAGGAACACAGGAGAGTTGAAGTGGTCTGGAAACCACAGACGAATAACAGGAATCAGCAGAAGCTGAATACACGAGGAAACACAGGAACACCTTCAGAGGCTCATAGTAATGAGACTCCAAGATCAGGCAACGAGGTATTGACCTCAGGTGCTTTAAATAGGGAGTGTTGCCTGATCAGCCAATTAATGAAAAGGAACAGGTACTGAAGGCTTGAAAGGGCTGCACATGCGCAGACCCTCAGGATGGTGGATGGCCACGGTTCCTAAACACACGAGAAGTAGCACTCACAGTCCGGTGAGTGACACCCTTGACAGAGCTCAGCAGCATTAATAATCGGACTGTGGGCGCGGGCACCCCCGGCAAGATCAATGCTGCTGAGCCTGTCACTGTTGCCCTTCCGCGGTGCTCAGTGATCTCCTTACTGAGGAGATCCCGTGAGTGTGTCACGAGATCTGCTCAGTAAGGAGCTTACAGCACGCTGAGGAAGGACATCAGTGACAGGAGAAGGTAAGCGCTTGGGGGGGTGGGGGGGGCGTGGCTAACAGGGGGAGCCACATGGCGAGGGGGGGACCCCATGGCTTTAATATCTCATTTACACGTTGGGGTCCTGGCATTGCCAATTTAAATACCGAGATATCTCTGTGGCTATGGAGAGTGACGTCATTTCAAAGTGCCGGCATTCAGAGGAATCGGTACGTAGCGTAAGCATGACGAGGATGTCCACTGTCATTTTTATTGTAAGTCATTATTTTAGTTTTGTAGGCATTTTTTAAATCACAATTTTTTTTTAGATTTAACCGATGTCGGAATTACCAACATCGGAAAATGTTACCCAACCTGATCAGCCATCTTCTCCAGCATCAATTGTCCCACCTACAGTCTTTTATACCTAAAGCTGCTGTGACAGGATGGGCCGCCTATGCCACCCTGTCTATTGTTGCTGGGAAACCGCTGGGCTTACTTTGCTACCATTCCCTTTCGGTATCCCAAATGCGCCCTCAAACTGCAGTAGGAGGGGCTTACAAATGCTGCCACCACTGGACACTGGTCAGAGCTACTGGGTAGCATGCAGAGCGTTGGTATCGGAAAGCTGGGTCCAAACCTCAAAACAGCCGGGAACGGATTAGACTTGGATTTAATCTGTAGGTCACAGGACACAGTATAGAGAAGTTTCCAAGCAGGTCTTTTAAGCAAGTGATGTTTATTTGCTCTTACACTGGTTGAAAGTACCAGTGATCAGGTCAGATGAAACAAGAAGAACAACTTTCAATACAATACAGTGCTGTTTATATACACATCTGGAGACTGGCCTTAGCAGGAGGTAAACTGTCCTTCTGCCCCTTTAACCAATCTGAGTGGATTCATGAAGCCTGTATGTGAATCAACCCAGAGAGGTTAACACCTTTTTACATAGATACTAGTGGCAGGGGGCGTATACTTACCCCTATGCATGAGCTGCCGGGGAGATGGGGGCTCAGCTCACTCTCCTCCCTTGGTGCCGCCCTGTCTGGGGTGGGAGATTTATCTTTTAAACTGACTTCCATGGACTGGGCTCCGGGGTCTGGCTCAACTCCCTGGCCGAAAATAGTACCAGGGGAGAGCAGCCAGATCCTGGGGCAGCAGTCCCTGCCCTGTCGCTAGTTGAGGCTCTTGGAGCTCCAGCTAAGGAATTATCTTCCTGGGACCCCCAGGAGGCGCTGCACCTCCCTGAGGTGTTTGATTGCAGGAGGTTAGTGTGGCAGTCCCTCCGGCAGCCACTGAATCTTGCTGCCTGGGGGTGGAGGATCCAGGGCTGCCTCTGCAGACCCCTCTGGACGAGAGACATGGTAAGTACTCTACATTTATTATACATATATACTTTGCACAGTACTACATTTAAAATATACATAGTTACACTCTCTGCGCCTAGCGCCGGGAGTCAACCTCTTCAACACTGAGCAGCGGTTCCTTACCGGCGCTGAAGCGCCTACACATACATTTTTACATTTATTTTCATTATATTTATTCTTTTACACTTTCACCCCCTACATGCTGCAGCGCTGGGTGCTACTCAGCCAACACTGCAGCGCACACATTAAAATACATTCTTTTATTACAATAACACATCCTAATACATATACACTTCACGCAGTGCCGGTGATTTAACCCCTCTGGCACAAGGTATTAACCCTCCCAGCGCCGGAGTCCATTACAGCGGCTGGTAGTCATGTGACCCGGCCACAGCTCCTACACAGTTCTGTCCTGAAAGGCAGATGTGTCTTTCCCTGAGTTTAGCAACACCCATCTCCCTTAGATCAAGCTGATTAGGACAAGTATACTGCTTTCCCTGTCTATAAATCAGGACACCTTTGGTAAAAAAAACTTCTACAGCAGCAAGCTAGACCCATAAATGTGCGGGATTGGGTTTTCCTTTTAGACCTATGCCATTGTTTTACTGCCTCTATCTTATCCAGCTGTGACTTTTTCCAACAATATGACTTAAAAATTTTACCTCTGTCATAGCCACAACACACTTGGCTGGGTTTTATGTTATCCATGCGACTCTTAAAGATTTCAAGCTGGCTTCTACCGACAAGGAGGGATTCCCAATCCAAGGAGTATTTTACATTGTCATCTAAATATGTAGTGTTATAAGCTCTATGAGGTTTCTAGAATTTATTCATAGCTCTATGAAAGCTGGCAGGGGCTCCGTGTAATCCAAATGAGAGTACCTTGTATTGGTAGAGTCCTAAGAAAGTGGGAAAAGCAGTCTTCTGGTTTTCTGCCTGAGTGAGGGGCATTTGTTAAATCTAGAGTAGTTAAATACCAGCTACTTTTCATTAGTTCTTTTACTCTAGGCTTGAGGTACATGTCAAAAAGTAAAATACTATTTAAGTATCTAAAGTCATTACAGAAGCAAATGATCCTGTTCAGTTTTGGAACAACAATTGGGCTACATGAATCACTTGTACACTGATCTATCACATCCATCTGTTTTATCAGTCTCTTATGGCTTCACACCAAGCCTCCAGTACCCAGTATGACATCTGAATTATTATCACACCAGGAGAAGTAACGATATCATGCTCTATTTAATATATTTGTCAAGGGACATTCATGCACACAATCTTTTTTGCCTTGTCTCTTTCACCTGGGACAAATCCATATAGGAAGCTCAGGTTCCTATATGGACTTTGGTTCTCCTTTTCTCAAGGTTTGAGTGAATTGACATTGTGTATCCGGCCCCGTTTCCTCTGTTTAAGTTGACAGAGCTTATAGCTTACTGGGCCAATGGGCTCAAAGGGCCATTATCAGTGAGCAGAGCTTATTCTCTTGTGTAGGTACTAACACCAACACCTTTTCCTGGTTGAAATGATTGGATCACCATTGATCTGTCAAAGTTCTACCAATGTCTTTCTTGTGCCTGATCACCATATTGCTGCACTACAGTAGCTATCTTAAGTGACTTCTCTTGTATGTTGCCTACAAACTGCACCAGATTTGGTTCCCTTGGAGCCAGTTGCTCCAACCCCTCTTTTAACATTTGTCTTGGCTGTCTTCCATACAAAATACTTTAACTGACTTCAAAAGGGCTAAAATCTATATATATTCGGTGCACCTCCCATATTGGAAATATTAAGTAGGACAGAATCATATCCAAAACTCTTTTCTCCTGTGCTATCACATGTTTAACATGTTTCAGAGTTCTATTAAAGTGTTCTACCAGGCCATCAGTCTGGGGGTGGTAAACTGAGATACAAATAGTTTTTTACCCAAAGACTTGACGCACATCTTTCATCAAATTATACATAAATGGGGTGCCTTGGTCTGTCAGAATTTCCTTGGGAATTCCCAAGCATGTTAACATCAGTACCAACTCTTTAGCTATGGTACTAAAGCGTATCTTAGAGGTATCGCCTCTGGAGAACAGATGTCATAATCTGCTACTAAGAGAATATTGATGTCCACCTTCTGTCTTTTCTAAAAGTTCTTGCACAACAGATATAAGGATCAACCAGGTTTAGTACAGGTTTTCTGACAAACCGAGCATGAGCGGTAATGCCTCTCAACTACCTCATATATGCTTGCCCAGCACAACCAATGAAACAAACATTTGAGTTTGTCTTCCCCAAATGGCAACAACATTTATGGTGATGTGCCATTTTTAGCACCACTAGGACATGTACCTTTGTGTCCAATATCTACTTAATTTTTTCCCCCTTGTAGAGTACAAACCAAAGTGCAGCAGACCATTTTTAACCACAGAATAAGCTGCACCTCCAGTAGATTGAGAAGTCTTCTCTACCCCATTAACCTCAACAACAACTTAAACACTTTAAACATATTAGTCAGTAGTATCATTGAGCACAGTGCTGCAGGAAAAACTGTCCTGTCATGTTACAGTCCTTATCTTTTGCCTCTGGTGGCAACATTTCATCTGTGTCATTTGCCACTACTGTTGGTTCCATGCCAGTTTCCTCCTCCTTACGTGCTCCCATCACCTCAAAGTATGGAAAGGCCCATCCTAAAATGGCAATTTTGGCACTATGGGGGCTACTATAGTCATGGCGAAAAGGTTTGAGAATGATAGAGTAATGGTTTTCACAAAGTGTGCTGCTACAGCATTTTTAGAACTTTTTTGTCAGATGTTGCTATGGTATACTAAAGTAAAATTACATAAGTGTGAAAGGCTTTTATTGACAACTACATTAAGTTTATGCAAAGAGTAAATATTTTCAGTGTTGACCCTTCTTTTTGAACATCTCTGCAATTCGCCTTGGCATGCTGTCAATCAACTTCTGGACCACATACCATTTTTGCCTAATCAATGCTGGGAGTTTGTGGTTTTTTTGCCTGTCCAGCCGCCTCTTGAGGATTGACCACAAGTTCTCAATGGGATTAAGGTCTAGGAAATTCACTGGCCATGGACCCAAAATTTGGATTTTTTTTTTGACCCCCCCGAGCCACTTTTGCCTTATGGCAAGGTGCTCCATCATTCTGGAAAAGGCATTGTTCATTGGATGGTTGCGAGAAGTTGCTCTTGGAGGATGTTTTGGTACCATTCTTTATTTATGGCTGTGTTCTTAGGTGAAATTGTGAGGGAGCCCACTCCCTTGGCTGAGAAGCAACCCCACACATGAATGGTCTCGGGATGCTTTACTGTTGGCATGACACAGGACTCATGGTAGGGCTCACCTTTCCTTCTCCGGACAAACGTTTTTCCAGATGCCCCAAACAATCTTAAAGGGGATTCTTCAAAGAAAATGACTTTACCCCAGTCCTCAGCAGTACAATTGTCCCTGTACCTTTTGCAGAATATGAGTCTGTCCCTGATGTTTTTCCTGAAGAGAAGTTGCTTCTTTGCTGGCCTTATTGACACCATGCCATCCTCCAAAAGTCTTTGCCTCACTGTGCGTGCAGATGCACTCACACCTGCCTGCTGCCATTCCTGAGCACGCTCTGCACTGGTGGTGCCCCAATTCCACAGCTGAATCAAGTTTAGGAGACAGTCCTGGCGCTTGCTGGACGTTCTTGGGCGCCCTGAAGCCTTCTTCCCAACTACTGAACCTCTCCTTAAAAGTTCTTGATGATCCGATAAATGGTTGATTTAGCTGCAGTCTTACTAGCAGCAATATCCTTTCCTGTGAAGCCCTTTTTGTGCAAAGCAATGGTGACTGCATGTTTCCTTGCAGATAACCATGGTTAACAGAGGAAGAACAATGATTTCAAGCACCACCCTCCTTTTAAAGCTTCCAGTCTGTTATTCTAATTCAATCAGCATGACAGAGTGATCTTCAGCCTTGTCCTCATCAACACTCTCACCTGTGTTGAAGAGAGAATCACTGATCTGATGTCAGCTGGTCCTTTTGTGGCAGGGCTGAAATGCAGTGAAAATTTTCTTTTTGGGATAAAGTTCTTTGTCATGGCAAAGAGGAACTTTGAAATTACCGTATTTTCCGCACTATAAGATGCACCGGATTATAAGGCGCAGTCTCAATTACGGGGTCTTTTTCTGTACTTAGCCCATACATAAGGCGCACCGTATTATAAGGCGCATGCTAAAACATACGGTCTACAAAAAAAAAGGTAACAGAAGCAAAACAGTGAGTTTAGTTGAACTTTATTCTACTATTAACAATACACTCACATTATTTTTTAATCAATCTTCTCCCACAAATCCATCAAACTCCTCATCTTCTGTGTCTGAATTGAACAGCTGGGCAATTTTGCCATCAAACATGC
This sequence comes from Mixophyes fleayi, assembly GCF_038048845.1. Taxonomy (NCBI): domain Eukaryota; kingdom Metazoa; phylum Chordata; class Amphibia; order Anura; family Limnodynastidae; genus Mixophyes; species Mixophyes fleayi. The sequence continues at coordinate 94,423,789 of NC_134406.1, forward strand.
CGGGTTCCCTCTCATTATTGTCGGAGTCAGTCTCGTTGTCAGGTGGCTGTTCAGCAATGATGCCGGCTTTCGCGAAAGCTCGGACAACAATTAAGGCAGATACCTTAGCCCAGGCATCCACAATCCATTCACATATGGTGGCGTAACTCGCCCGGCGCTGCCTCCCAGTCTTAGTAAAGGTGTGTTCGCCGTCTGTCATCCATCGCTCCCACGCCGCTCGCAACTTCACTTTGAACGCCCTGTTAATACCAATGTCCAGTGGTTGGAGTTCTTCTGTTAATCCTCCCAGAATGATGGCAAGCTCCGAATTCATTTGCTTCACTTGGTTTTTCACAGTAGCGGTGAGATGGGAGCGCATGGAGTTGCAGATCAACAGGGACGGTGATGCGTGGAAAAAACCATCCGGTCTATTTACATACACCTCTCTCAGCCACTCTCTCATTTTCTCCTTGTCCATCCAGCCCATTTGATTGGCCTTAACGATGACTCCGGCTAGAAACTTTCCTTTTGGCATCGTCTTCCTCTTAAAAATGACCATAGGTGGTAGTTGCTGTCCATTACCGTGGCAACCAAGAACAACAGTGAAAGCCGACTTCTCATGCCTCGTGGTGCGCATCGATACCGTGCTGGTCCCCTTTTTCTCCACAGTATGGTTCACGGGGATGTCAAAAGTGAAGGGGACCTCGTCCATGTTGGTGATGTGGTTGGGCTGGATCTTTTTGTCGGTAATCTTATTACTGCAGTAGGTGCAGAAGATGGCCAGCTTTTCTTTGTAATCCGCTGGCAGTTGCTGTGCCATGGTAGTCCTTGTGCGGATGGAGAGATGACGCCTTTTCATAAAACGAAAGCACCAAGATGGACCTCCTTGAAAGTGTTCGATCCTCATGTCTTGTGCTATCGTGGTTGCCTTCAGTTGTATGGTGACTGTAGAGATGCTTCTCCTGGCTGTTCTTTGTTCAATAATCCATTGCTCAAGTTGGTCTTCTAACTGTGGCCACCTCGCTTTGTTCCCGCGGAAACTCTGTTTCGTCTTCTTAACTTGGCGCAGTTCATTTTCTTGCTTCCTCCACTTCCGAACCATAGATTCATTAATGTTGAATTCTTTCGCAGCTGCTCTATTCCCATTTACAACTGCGTAACTGATGGCCTGTAATTTGAATTGTGCCTCGTAGGCATGTCTCTTCACTGGTGCCATTTTTGGGGGCCCTTAGACAAACCAGCGTACGTAGTGTACATATTACGTCCCTGTGTCAGCGGGAAATGGTCCGACAGTCAATCAAGCGGAGCGCTTGCCAAAGTCGCACAACAACATTTTAACAGATTTGGAAACTCAGTGCACACATAAGGCGCACCGGATTATTAGGCGCACGGACGATTTTTAGGAAAATTTAAGGCTCTTAAGTGCGCCTTATAGTACGGAAAATACGGTAATTGAAATTCATCTGATCACTCTTCATGACATTCTGGAGTATATGCAAATTGCTATAATACATACTGAGGCAGCAGACTTTGTGAAAAATAATATTTGTGTCATTCTCAAAACTTTTGGCCATGACTGTACAGAGACCGTTTCATACTTGACCATAATTGGAAACAGGGTTTGGTCATAGATTTCAATGGTTCCATGGAAAGTAAGGTGGATGTCTGGTCATAACCTTTGCAACACAGTGTTGGACACAAGGGTAAGTTCATTTCCTGACTTGACAAAAGTGGCTACTGATTTCCGATCAACTGTTAAAGTTATCCAGAACAATTGAGCAATTCCTGCAGCCGAGGCCAGAGCAGGAGAGGCTACAGTCCATTGGTTCCTATAGTGTTTGACACCACACCATAGATGACCCAAATATTTGCATTCAAAGCAAAGTGACCATTTATTTTCCATACTGATGCCTTCGCTGTCTGCAGAGGCATTTGGGTCACCTTCACCCTGTTTGAGATGTTGTATGAAATTAGTCGGGAATATCAGTGGTTTTATCATCCACTGCATAGCACTGAACCTCTCGACATCCTCAGCAACTTCACTAAACATTTGTGGGTTTGCATAACCCACCTCTGAAGAGCTCAATCAAGACTTTGGGTGAAGCAATCTATCACACCACCTACCTCCCTAGACAAAAGCCGATTATGACAAGTGCATTGTTTTTCCTGACTGTAAGGCCTAGGCACCCATGGTAAGTTTGCTGCATACTCAGAGATTCCGATCCACAAACTACCCTTTAAACTAACTGTCCAACAAAACGTTATATTTATCACTTTCTATGCATTTACATTAAACTGCATAAACACCAATGCTTCCATGACAGCATTAAACCGACACAGAATCACACAGGGCTATGTATAACACCAATGCTTCCATGACCAAAACTTAACCAACACAGAACCACGTATAACACAAACGCCTCCATTTATCTCAACAATCTATCTCAAACACAACAGGAATTCCAAGAATTGTACAGCACTACAGGAGTCACAGCATTGCAACATTATTACAAGTAATGAAACCAACACTGAACCACAGAACTATGTATAACATAAATGCTTTCATTTAAAACAACAATCTATCCCAACAAGGCATGCATTTATGTAACACTGTCCATACCAAACCAAACTCTTTCCAATCACATTTTCAATCTGTATTCAAACTTTCATATCACTTACGACAAATGATCATTCATTCTCATGTACTTTACCACATATGTACATTTATGTATTCAGACTCATACACTCACCTTTCATTCCATTCAAACTCCATTATTCCTACTAGTCAGGGCCTTTGTAGGCCATGACGTGGCTTACTTCCCTACATGTTCACCTAAGAGCAAAAGGCAGCATGTCTTCAGTCTGGGGACCAACCATGAAGAGACCCTTCTTCCTTGAATGATGTGTAAAAACCCCTCTTGTGGGCGGAGACTACCTTCCACAGAAACTGCTCACAGCATTCATATGTTAATTACTGACCAAATGCTCCAACCCTGATTATCTGGTATTTACAATCCATAGTGCCAGGTGGGGGGAGGATTTCCATGTGCACAGTCACCTTTCAATTTAATTGTGGCTGAATCTGTTCATATGTTATGTTCATATATAAAATAATAGATTATTTATATACTCTTCATCAATGATTCTATTCTATCTTCAAACATAATATGAACTACAGCAGGTAATAATAATAATAAATATAATTATAATAATAATATCAATGTGCAGCATCACAATTAATTTTTGTGTTTTATGTTTACAAATTTCACAGTAATTCATATTTTGGATTATGCTGAGCCATTGTCAGTGCTTCATTTGTCAGTCTTTTTCTACTCTAAAAACTGTTTCATAGCTGTAAAACAAACACTTGAAAAGTCTCCTCTAGAGAGCCAGCCAACAAAATACTTTATGTTAATTGATGCAAATGAGCCCTAAGAGATTACAGTGCAGAACCAATCATAATGACTTCAAAGGGGAGAAAAAAACAGAAATGCACAGATGAACCAAGGGCTAGCTTATACTTCTATTAACTTCTAATTTAATGAGCATATGAACTCTAGGGATGTGCACCGGCGACTTTTGGTGTCTTGTGTTTTGTGTTTTGGATTCGGATTTGCTTGAGGTTTTGGGTTCAGATTTGTTTCGCAAAACACCTGCCGAAAGGTTTTGGTTCGGATTTAAGGTTTTGGATTCGGATTTTTTTTGAAAAAAGCATAAAAAGTTCAAAAATCAAGTTTTTGGGCTTATTTTCACTCCAACGCTATTATTAACCTCAATAACATTCAATAACAATCATTTCCACTAATTTACAGTGTATTCTGAAAACCTCACAATATTGTTATTAGTCCAAAATGTTGCAACGAGGTATCTTTCTGGACTGCGTAGTGCGTGGTCCCCACAATATAATAAGAAAACCATCAACTGGTCTTAATTACACCAAAAATTGTACCTGGACTGCGTAGAGGAGTGGTCCCCACAATATAATAAGAAAACCATCAACTGGTCTTAATTACACCAAAAATTGTATCTGGACTGCGTAGAGGAGTGGTCCCCACAATATAATAGGAAAACCGGCATCAACTGGTCTTAATTACACCAAAAATTGTATCTGGACTGTGTAGAGGAGTGGTCCCCACAATATAATAAGAAAACCGGCATCAACTGGTCTTAATTACACCAAAAATTGTATCTGGACTGCGTAGAGGAGTGGTCCCTACAATATAATAAGAAAACCATCAACTGCTCTTAATTACACCAAAAATTGTATCTGGACTGCGTAGAGGAGTGGTCACCACAATATAATAAGAAAACCATCAACTGCTCTTAATTAAACCAAAAATTGTACCTGGACTGCGTAGAGGAGTGGTCACCACAATATAATTTAAAAACCCTCAAATGGTCTGAATCCCACCAAAAAATTGTACCTGGACTGCATAGAGGAGTGGTCCCCACAATATAATAAGAAAACCCTCAAATGATCTGAATCCCACCAAAAATTGTATCTGGACTGCGTAGAGGAGTGGTCCCCACAATATAATAAGAAAACCCTCAAATGGTCTGAATCCCACCAAAAATTGTACCTGGACTGCGTAGAGGAGTGGTCACCACAATATAATAAGAAAACCATCAACTGCTCTTAATTACACCAAAAATTGTACCTGGACTGCGTAGAGGAGTGGTCACCACAATATAATTTAAAAACCCTCAAATGGTCTGAATCCCACCAAAAATTGTACCTGGACTGCGTAGAGGAGTGGTCCCCACAATATAATAAGAAAACCCTCAAATGGTCTGAATCCCACCAAAAATTGTACCTGGACTGCGTAGAGGAGTTGTCACCACAATATAATAAGAAAACCATCAACTGGTATTAATTACACAAAAAATTGTACCTGGACTGCGTAGAGGAGTGGTCCCCACAATATAATAAGAAAACCGGCATCAACTGGTCTTAATTACACCAAAAATTGTATCTGGACTGTGTAGAGGAGTGGTCCCCACAATATAATAAGAAAACCGGCATCAACTGGTCTTAATTACACCAAAAATTGTATCTGGACTGCGTAGAAGAGTGGTCCCTACAATATAATAAGAAAACCATCAACTGCTCTTAATTACACCAAAAATTGTACCTGGACTGCGTAGAGGAGTGGTCACCACAATATAATAAGAAAACCATCAACTGCTCTTAATTAAACCAAAAATTGTACCTGGACTGCGTAGAGGAGTGGTCACCACAATATAATAAGAAAACCATCAACTGCTCTTAATTACACCAAAAATTGTACCTGGACTGCGTAGAGGAGTGGTCACCACAATATAATTTAAAAACCCTCAAATGGTCTGAATCCCACCAAAAATTGTACCTGGACTGCGTAGAGGAGTGGTCCCCACAATATAATAAGAAAACCCTCAAATGTTCTGAATCCCAACAAAAATTGTACCTGGACTGCGCAGAGGAGTGGTCCCCACAATATAATAAGAAAACCCTCAAATGGTCTGAATCCCACCAAAAATTGTACCTGGACTGCGTAGAGGAGTTGTCACCACAATATAATAAGAAAACCATCAACTGGTATTAATTACACAAAAAATTGTACCTGGACTGCGTAGAGGAGTGGTCCCCACAATATAATAAGAAAACCGGCATCAACTGGTCTTAATTACACCAAAAATTGTATCTGGACTGTGTAGAGGAGTGGTCCCCACAATATAATAAGAAAACCGGCATCAACTGGTCTTAATTACACCAAAAATTGTATCTGGACTGCGTAGAAGAGTGGTCCCTACAATATAATAAGAAAACCATCAACTGCTCTTAATTACACCAAAAATTGTACCTGGACTGCGTAGAGGAGTGGTCACCACAATATAATAAGAAAACCATCAACTGCTCTTAATTAAACCAAAAATTGTACCTGGACTGCGTAGAGGAGTGGTCACCACAATATAATTTAAAAACCCTCAAATGGTCTGAATCCCACCAAAAAATTGTACCAGGACTGCATAGAGGAGTGGTCCCCACAATATAATAAGAAAACCCTCAAATGATCTGAATCCCACCAAAAATTGTATCTGGACTGAATAGAGGAGTGGTCCCCACAATATAATAAGAAAACCCTCAAATGGTCTGAATCCCACCAAAAATTGTACCTGGACTGCGTAGAGGAGTGGTCACCACAATATAATAAGAAAACCATCAACTGCTCTTAATTACACCAAAAATTGTACCTGGACTGCGTAGAGGAGTGGTCACCACAATATAATTTAAAAACCCTCAAATGGTCTGAATCCCACCAAAAATTGTACCTGGACTGCGTAGAGGAGTGGTCCCCACAATATAATAAGAAAACCCTCAAATGGTCTGAATCCCAACAAAAATTGTACCTGGACTGCGCAGAGGAGTGGTCCCCACAATATAATAAGAAAACCCTCAAATGGTCTGAATCCCACCAAAAATTGTACCTGGACTGCGTAGAGGAGTTGTCACCACAATATAATAAGAAAACCATCAACTGCTCTTAATTACACCAAAAATTGTACCTGGACTGCTTAGAGGAGTGGTCACCACAATATAATAAGAAAATCGGCATCAACTGGTCTTAATTACACCAAAAATTGTATCTGGAATGCGTAGAGGAGTGGTCCCCACAATATAATAAGAAAACCGGCATCAACTGGTCTTAATTACACCAAAAATTGTATCTGGACTGCGTAGAGGAGTGGTCCCCACAATATAATAAGAAAACCGGCATCAACTGGTCTTAATTACACCAAAAATTGTATCTGGACTGCGTAGAGGAGTGGTCCCTACAATATAATAAGAAAACCATCAACTGGTCTTAATTACACCAAAAATTGTATCTGGACTGCGTAGAGGAGTGGTCCCTACAATATAATTAAAAAACCCTCCACGGGTCTGAATTCCAAAAAAAAAGTTTCTTGACTGCGTAGTAGGGTGGCCCCGGTACACAATTTTTTACCGGGGCCACAATATAATTAAAAAACTCTCCACGGGTCTGAATTCTACCAAAAATGTTTATGGACTGCATTATGTAGTGTTCCCCACAATATTATCTAAAAATTTTGCAGCAACAGTCAACGTTGTTTAATATCTGATACACCTCTATCTGGACTGCATAGTGGAGTGGCCCCGGTACTAAATTTGGTACCGGGGCCACAATACCTGCTCCAACTTCCAAGTGTAGTGTTTATAACATATAAACACTACAGTAGTTCTAGCACGTCAATACCTCTTGTTTTAAATTATGACAGGGCATTTTACTTTTGGTTTAATTTTTTGAATTTGTTGACATTTTGTTTTACTTTTTGAACATGGCAAACGACTGTTGAATGGTCACATAATGCCAAAAAAAGAGTTGCAAGATGGAATTGTCCTTGGGCCCTCCCACCCACCCTTATGTTGTTGAAATAGGACATGCACACTTTAACAAACCAATCATTTCAGCGACAGGGCCTACTAAACAACTGTGGCTGAAATGATTGGTTTGTTTGGGCCCCCACACCAAAAAAACAATTCATCTCTCCCTGTACAAACTAAACAGGCTCTACTGAGGAAAGATGTCGTCCTCATCCTCAACCTCTGATTCCTCTCCCCCTACAGTGTGTACTTCCTCCTCCTCACACATTATCAATTCGTCCCCGCTGAACTCCACAACCACAGGTCCCTCTGTACTATCTGGAGGGCAGTGCTGTACTTCATTGAGGAATTGATTATTCATTTTTATAAACATCATTTTTTCAACGTTGTGAGGAAGCAACCTCCTTCGCCGCTCACTGACCAGGTTCCCCGCTGCACTAAAAACTCTTTCCGAGTACACACTGGAGGGGGGACAACTCAGGTAAAATAGAGCCAGTTTGTACAGGGGCTTCCAAACTGCCTTTTTTTCCTGCCAGTAACAATATGGACTGTCTGACATGTCTATTTGGATGGTGTCAGCAAAATAATCCTCCACCATTTTTTCAATTGTGACAGCATCCAATGCAGCGACAGTAGACATGTCTGCAATGGTTGGCAGGTCCTTCAGTCCGGACCAGATGTTATCAGCATCCCCCACTGCTGCCTCATTTACAATAACCACATCAGCATCAACTTCATCAAGTTCCTCCACACCGCCAGCTACATCAATAGCCTCCTCCCGAGCCACCTCTTCCCGTACAGTGATGGGAAGGTCAGGCTTGACAACCACCAACACCCTTGGACTCGCCTTGGGGATTTGTGATAAAGTCTCTTTAGAAGGCAGAGTTGTTTGCTGTGTTGTTGCTGACAGCGTAACTCTCTTAAATTTTTTGTAGGGGGGGGAGGAGGAGGGCTTAGTTCCTTGGGTGAAGCTGAACCACTAGTCATGAACACGGGCCAGGGGCTAATCCATTCCTTGCCAATGCGTGTCTTAAATGGCATATTGGCAACTTTACGTTTCTCCGCAGATGATTTTAAGTTTCTCTTTTTGCTACTTTTACTTAACTTGGGCTTTTTGGATTTTACATGCCCTGTACTAGGAGATTGGGCATCGGGCTTGGAAGACGACGTTGATGGCATTTCATCGTCTATGTCATGACTAGTGGCAGCAGCTTCAGCATTAGGAGGAAGTGGGTCTTGATCTTTCCCTACTTTATCCTCCAAATTTTTGGTCTCCATTATATGTAGCACAAGATACTGCAGAATGTGTGAACTTGGTAATATTGCAGTACCAATGGACTTATACTGCTGGATTGGTTTTGCAAATTTTGTTATAATTACTTTTTTTAAAAAAAAAAATTTTGTATTTTTTTTTCTAAGTTTTTTTTTATTTTTTAAAAACTTGGGAATAGTGGGAAAATAACTATGCCCTTAGAATCACAGAGCACAGGACACAGCACCACTGGACTGAACAGGACACAGCACAGGACACAGCACCACTGGACTGATACTGCAGAATGTGTGAACTTTGTAATATTGCAGTACCACTGGACTTTTACTGCTGAATGTGTGAACTTAGTAATATTGCTGTACCAATGGACTTATACTGCAGGATTGGTTTTGCAAATTTTGTTGTAATTAATTTTTTTAAAAATTATTTTTTTGTATTTTTTTTTATAACTTTTTTTTAATTTTTTTGAAAATGGGGAATAATGGGGAAATAACTATGCCCTTAGAAGGACAGAGCACAGGACACAGCACAGGACCCAGCAGCACCACTGAACTCAGAAGGACAGAGCACAGGACACAGCACCACTGGACTGATACTGCAGAATGTGTGAACTTGGTAATATTGCAGTACCAATGGACTTATACTGCAGGATTGGTTTTGCAAATTTTGTTGTAATTAATTTTTTTTTTAATTATTTTTTTGTATTTTTTTTTATAACTTTTTTTTAATTTTTTTGAAAATGGGGAATAATGGGAAAATAACTATGCCCTTAGAAGGACAGAGCACAGGACACAGCACCACTGGACTGATACTGCAGAATGTGTGAACTTGGTAATATTGCAGTACCAATGGACTTATACTGCAGGATTGCTTTTGCAAATTTTGTTGTAATTAATTTTTTTTAAAATTATTTTTTTGTATTTTTTTTTATAACTTTTTTTTAATTTTTTTGAAAATGGGGAATAATGGGGAAATAACTATGCCCTTAGAAGGACAGAGCACAGGACACAGCACCACTGGACTGAACAGGACACAGCACAGGACCCAGCAGCACCACTGAACTCAGAAGGACAGAGCACAGGACACAGCACCACTGGACTGATACTGCAGAATGTGTGAACTTTGTAATATTGCAGTACCACTGGACTTTTACTGCTGAATGTGTGAACTTGGTAATATTGCAGTACCAATGGGCTTATACTGCAGGATTGGTTTTTTAAATTTTGTTGTAATTATTTTTTTTTTAAATTATTTTTTTGTATTTTTTTTTATAACTTTTTTTTAATTTTTTTGAAAATGGGGAATAATGGGGAAATAACTGTGCCCTTAGAAGGACAGAGCACAGGAGACAGCACCACTGGACTGAACAGGACACAGCACAGGACCCAGCAGCACCACTGAACTCAAAATTGACAGAGCACAGCACACAGCACCACTGGACTGATATTGCAGAACACAGCACAGCACAGCACAGCACAGTACAGAACTAAACAGCACAGCACGAGATCTACCAGGACAGAGGACCACCTAACACACCCTCCCTCTACCCTGATCAATGTCCGAGTGAAGATGGCGGCGACTAGCGGGGAATTTATAGGATCCGAGCATCGCGAGATCCGACGGCGGGATTTTGACTCCGAGCCTCGGTTTCAGGTTTTTATTTGGCGCCAATACCCGGATCTGTCTCGGATCCGGCTTGGATCGGAAACGTTCGGGTGGGCTCGGATTCACGAAATCCGAGTGCGCTCATCTCTAATGAACTCTAGATCCCTTTAGCATCATTAACAAAAATTACAATACTAGCCCAAGGACTGCATTTAAGACTTGAGAACTATCGTAAACCACATGTGTAATTTATAACAGGAACAATGGCTACATGCAGTAGCAACAGTTGTGTCTACAGTCATAAGGTCTGGCAGGCTGTAATGCATTAGCTGAAGCAGGAGTTATAAAATATGTTGATAAAATATGTAGTGCAGCAATGTAGAATAGGCTCATCAGATGGAGTTGGCTGGATGATCAGTATATATTATTAACCCAAGGGACTATTTAAACATCTGGAAAGGGATAAGGGAAATGAGTATGTTAAGTCAGCGGTTCTGTGCACTCAAATCATTAAATTATTATATTTTCTCCAACAGGAGAGAACATTTTGTGCAATTCTGTCAAGTTCAGAATCACATGCAAGCAGAATGGGATAGGATATTTATTGCATAACCTTAGATTGCTTTTAAAGTCATTAATGCGGAAAATGCAGGCAAAACTTTATTGTTACTTATAACAGGGCAGCAAAATGCAAAGTTACTTGTCTCATTTAAAACTATTAAAAGGTGCAATTGGAAGGTGGAAAATATGTTCCATAAACAGACCCGATCTACACCACCTCAGAAAACATTGAAATACGCTGTGCACACTCCCGCAAAGCAAAGTACATTCCCATTTGCTGTCCCTGAAAAACAGCATATGCACTAAGGCTTTGCACATTCGTAACTGAGACTTACTCTGCATAAAGGAGATGATGCAGAGTGGGACATATGCCAGTGTACATGGCGTATCTTGTGAGGCATGCCCTGAAAGTGGTTGCATGCATATGCTACTATGCAGACTTGCGTGATTCTGGTACTTATGCCCACCTGTGCCTGCAGAGGTGCCTGCAGAGATCTCGTGAGTCTCACTCTCACGAGATCTCCTCAGAAAGGAGCTTACAGCGCGCCGTGGATGGACTACAGTGACAGGACAACAGAAAGAGGTAAGCACTTGGAGTGGGGAGCGGCGGGCGGCTCACGGGGGGGGCCTCACGTGGGATAGCTCACAGGGGAATGGAGGTCCCCCTTAGCCAAGGGGCCTCCATTCCTTTAATCCGGCCCTGGCTGCATGATATGTTTCCATACCTATCCCTCCATGCTACACTGATCCATTTAATGACATAACCCAAAAACTGAAACTGAAATATTGACAGTATTGTCTGCTGCTGAAATGAAGCTGACTGCTCATTAACAACAGTCAGGGACAAAATATGTACCTGGAATGGAAATTTGCCAAACTAGTATCTGTAAATCACAGCAGTGGCAGATGCTGCTTAGGTTTGTCAGATGGCTAGATGTGAGTACTTTTCAGTATTTTTTTTTATTCTTATAAAATAGTAATAAATTAAATATGGCGAAAACTAAAAATAAATACATTTTAAAAAATTAGCTTTAAACTACTGTCTATAGAAAAATTACCAAAAGGAAAATAACAAAAACATGAACAAAACTTTCTAAAATTACACAAAAAATCAATACACTTCTCTAAATACAGACAAAACTTAACTATAGCAAAAAAAAACATACACATTTTTACTTTCCAACATTGTCAAGGGGTGGGGTACGGGTTGGCGATGATGATAAAAAAACGGCAATGTCGGGACCCTGCAGGGACACTGTTTAAACAGGGTCCCAACATTGCCGTTTTAAATTAAAAGGCATGAAGGGCGCACTGACATCACACAGTACTGCCGGAGAGCTGGGCAGTCGGAAGGTGGTCCTGTCAGCCTTTTGCTGCCATTGGAGATGTGCACAGTCGTTTTTAAGGTAAGTCTATTAATATACCTGTCGTTTTCATTCAATTATTTTCTCGTAGGTGTGCTGTGTGTCGGTATTATCGTAATCGGGTAAGCGATTACCACCGATTGTCAAGCACCGTTCCTAGCTTAACATCCCTTTTTCTCCTTCAGAGAATGTAAATTGGCAATTGGAGGAGCAAATCAGTTTTCAGATGTGGCATATGTGGGCAGAAATAGAAAAATGTGAATTTAGCTGTGATTCCAAAATTTTGAGACTGAATTTGGGCAACTTGTGGCAAAGTAAATTTTGAGGGATTCATACAGGGCATCTTTGCTCACTAGTAACTCATGAAAAAATCCACAGTTACCATACTTGCCTACTCCCGGAAACAAGTTTCCGGGAGAGGGGGCGTGACTGGAGGGCGGGAGGGGGCTTGGTGCGGGGGCCAAAATGCTACGATTGGCCGCACCCCTGCCCCCTCCCGCCCTCAAAAATGGCGTGAATTCCGGGAAGCCAGGAGAATTTCCTGGGAGGAATGCCAGCTCTCACGGGAGCCCGGGAGACTGACCCGAATTTCGGGAGCCTCCCGGACTTTTCGGGAGAGTTGGCAAGTATGCAGTTACTATGGTAAATAACTAATTTACCATGAGATTTGATAGTAATTCTGTGTCTTTATTTGTAAGAGAAGAAATCAAGCAGATATACAGTCCCAGTAACAGAATACGATTCACCTCACTGACAAATTATTATAACTTTATTTATACAATATAAAAAGTAAATAGTAGTGATCGAGTTCTGTTTTTCAGGCAAAAACATTATTATTTACACATTTAATTTAATTGATGCTGTGCCACCAATCCAGCATAGATCACACAAGGGACCCCATTGATTTCTGACAGGGTCCCCATTTTTGTCTAAAGCCAACCCTGTTTGTGACACAAATATAGATATTTAGATAAACTTCTTCATTGCCTCCAAAAAGTGTCTGGCACACAATTTTGAATTTATACTATACCCTGTATATTACTTTGAGTACTTTTAATTGTTTCAGTGATTTAGAGTGCCTTTTGGTGTATATAGCGAACTATGATAATTCTATAATAATATGTATGTGATTTACAATTCATGTAATAGTATATAATAATTTATATGTTCTTTTTTCTATCTTCATGATAATATACAAACCTGCATAGACATGTCTGGAAAACACCAGCAAAATATATATTATTACAACCACATAATAAGTGTTCCTTTGCTACTGGTAATGATGGGTGGAGGGAGGGGTGATCATAAGAACATTTTAATATGTAATGTTATCTAACTATAATTTCAAGCTTGCTGTCAACTGGAGGAAAAATAAACAGAGTTGTGTCAATGTTTTCCAATGACTGTGTACAAGTTTTATTTTCCAGTAATCCTGGCATGTGCATTTAGCACTCTGCTTAAGTTTCCTGGAAGTCTTCTTAGTGTATGCTCTTTTCAATGACAAACAGATGGTTCTCCCCTATGTGCCTGTACAATATGTTTTTGTACACACTGTGGCAGACCAGAAAGCACTTAGTGTGTCACAGTCACTAAGTTTCATTACTCAAAATTAACTCCATGCTGAACTAATTTGTTGCTGGAATGCAGTGAAATCCTAAATAAGTAGTCAACAATTGATCTACATTGGCAACAATTGCTAAATTGCTAAAATTAGAATGTCTGTGGAGGAATGGAAGAGCAAATTGTACATTCCAAAAGCTTTGTGAGGACACTCAGGGGACTAAAACTCATCCACAGGACTGCAGCTCAGACCACAAAATGAGCTTACAGTAGCACAAAAGGGAAATAATTTATAAAATGAATTTGTATTTCACATCTGGCAGTTACAGCAAACTTTTTGTAACACCAAGAAACATTGAATTTTTAATTTGATTTTCTGCAACAGCAAAATGTTGACACATTATCAAACTCTTAAAAGCATTCGTATGTGAAAAGTGTGTATATATATCAAACAAGCATGCATGAAACTACAGTCCCCAGTGTTAAGCCATGCAGAGGCTTTAATGCTAGAGAAGAGAAAAAATCAATCAATAAATCTAAAAGTCTTATATAAAAGGTGTCTGTGACGACACTGTTGAATATGTACTTTTTATTTCCATGTCCCCCAAGAGTGTCTAATTACATGTGGATATGCGGTCATTGTACCATTTCACTATATGTTACTCATTGTATAAAATGTATATTGTTTATTGTATCTTGTTGATATTGCATTGAATCTGTTATTCATTATTTTGAAAGTGAAGCCAGTTGGGTTATGGGTAAGGATCGGATGGGATCCAGTTTCAGGATACAGGTGAAGGTGCTTAAGCTACATTCATTCTTTCACTAAAGGAGGCATGGAACAGCTGGGGATCCTGTGACGTCATAATGTAGTGTAAGGGGTTAATTTCAGGAGCGGCTGAGTGCCATTCTAAATATGAAGGTGGGGAAGACCAATTAGTATCCATTGTCCTCCACATGACTAGCCCAGACATTTGTCTGGAACCCAGCAGGAACCACTCGAGGGGAGGAGGGGTGTTCATTCTAAGGATTGATCCTGAAAGGTGCAAGCTTGCTGGTGTTGAGTTGCTGTTCTCTACCAGTGAACTGCATATGCAGCTGAGAAAGATCCATGGGTTTTTGGATTCTGCAAGTCAGGACAACCAGGTGACTAACTCCTAAAGCTAGTGGGGTATGGAACAGATAATGTAGTAAACCTGCCTGGCATTTATTTGCTGTTTCTATATAATATTCTAGTAATTGTTTTTGTTACAATAAATGTATTGTTATACTTTCTAACTGCATTTGCCTGAGTGACTATGAGAACCCTAGAAGGTACTGGGTAAGCTTCCCTGGCATAATGAGGCATGGAATTGGGCTAGATAAAAGCAGTATTCTCACAGAGTAATACATATTAAATGCAATACTTCATCAGGATAATTCAAAGTCATGAAGTAAAATTGTAGCTCACATGAAGTATTGTTTTCTTATTATGGCACTTCTGCTAATGAGGATAGGTCTGAGATTTTAAATGATTAAAAAGGTATACCGCCATGTGACTTACACACACAAAGCAAACTGAAGACTGTATTTCATCTGAATTTAATTACCATCATAGATCTCTACAAATCTTTCACATCCCATCCCAGTGAATTTTAAGGGAATATTGTATTATTTCATTTATATAGAACACCTGTATGGCAGAGTAAACATCTGCTAGCCAGATTTCAGCAATAGTTGTATATTTTATTACCTTTACAAAAACATCCTCATTTTGTCTTGTAAAAATATTGTTTGCTTAAACTATCAAATATAATATGAGTTTGCTTTAAAAATCACCAGATACAATACGCTGCTTTCTAGCAGCGTGATTACTAAACACATCACTGTTACACTGTCCTGTCTATAGAGCCGGGGGTCACGGCAACAGTCAAATGTTTAAAAATAGCTAAAAGTTAAAAAAAAGTATGGGGTCCGCCGCGTGGCCACTATTAACCCTAGTGCTGCTAGCCTACTGCTGGTTATGTGAAAATCGGGGAGAAAATCTGCTTGGGTCCCCCTGATTTTCACATAACCAGCACTAGGCAAACCAGCCGGGGTTGGTGGCACTATAGCAGGGGGACATGCGGCAGGGGTCTCCCCTGCCACAATGACAAACAAACCCCAGGCTGTTCAGCGCTGGGCTGGATACCCTAGGGAGTGGGCTCTGCCAAAAAAAATGAGCGGTCCCCCCGTCTAGGAAGAACCAGCCCATTGCTGAAAGCACTAGCGCTCTTTCCTACACCCCTGGGCGGTGGGTGTAGGGTAATAAACAGTGATTATTATGTTAAAAAAAACAAACAGACGCCATTTTGCTTTGTGGAACTAGAAGTCCCAGCCAGCCCGGGCTGCCCTAGACAGTGTGGGCATGCTGATGCTTGTATACCTACAAGCACCAGCATGCCCAAAAAAAGATGACAGACGCTGCAAACAGCTTCTACACTGTAGAAGTTCCGATACGCAATGAACTTAGGTCTTGCGCGAGGTCTATTTATAGTATATATGGGATTCTCCCACGCTAATACTGGGAAATGGGAAACCTCTAATGTTATAAATAAACCTCACGCAAAAGCTAAGTTCATTGCATATTGGAGCTTCTACAGTGTAGAAGCTGTTTGTGGCGCCTGTCAGCTTTTTTTTTTTTTTAACCAAGCATGTTCCGGATTGGATACAAATATGGGGCCCTTCTGGCTGAAGACTGCAAGAAACTAGGGGGCCCTTCTGGCCAAGAAGAACTCAAGCAACAAGGGAGGCTTTTTGCCCAAGAAGATCAGAAGACATTTCAAGCAGGGACTTTGGATTTACAAATACTTTGGGACATATCAAGCACGGACTTTGGAATTACAAATACTTTGGGACATATCAAGTAGGGACTTTGGATACAAATTTGTTTGGACATGATTTTCAAACATTTTTGGATTAAAAGCTGCTGACGAAAGAAGAAGAAATCTGATTGGTGAGTATTTTGGGGTTTTCCTATTTTTAATAAATGTATGTGGTATGAATGAGGGTGTGTATTGTTTTTATTGGGGTTTTATTATTTTTATGAAAAGAATGTGGTAGTTAAGAGGGTGTGGTGGTTCATTTAAGATTTTGTATTGTGAAACTGCATGTCCCAGCCAGCTGTGGGTGTCAGAGCACTTGTGGTTTTCCAAGTGCCAGCATGCCCTGGCTGCCATGGTTATGCTGGTGCTTGTAGTTATACAAGTGTCAGCATGCCCACACTGTTTATGGCAGCCCGGACTGGCTGGGATTTCTAGTTCCACAAAACAAATGATGTCCGTTTGTTCTTTTAACAATATAATCGCCGTTTATTACCCTACACCCACTGCCCAGGGGTGTAGGAAGAGTCCTAGTGCTTTCGGTTTTTTTGGCAGACCCCACTCCCTAGTGAAGTCCCCTGCCGCGTGTCCCCCTGCTATAGTGCCACACACCCAAGGCTGTTTTGCCTAGTGCTGGTTAAATGAAAATCTGGGGGACCCCATGCAAAATTTTTCCTCGATTTTCACGTAACCAGCAGTAGGCTGGCAGCACTAGGGTTAATAGTAGAGATGCTCACTGACCGCTATGAAGTCGTTTTGGTTTGGATCTGGATTAGCTTCGTGTTTTGATTTTGGCAAAGCCGCCCTCGTGTGTTTTGGTTTTGGTTTTGGATCTGTATTTTTTTAGAAAAATTACTAAAATATGTTAAAATCATATCATTTTGCTCTTTTTTGTTCATACATTATTATTAACCTCAATAACACTATTTTCAAGCAATTTGCAGTCAATTTTGACCACATCACAGGTCACAATATTATTTTCATACACTTTCAGACAAATACTGCAGCGACCTGGCTTGATGCTAAGCGACAGAGCAATGACTCAATCACACATCAGTTCATAGCACATTTAGGACACGTTGGCACACAGCAGTGGCAGAAAAGAAAAGTGGTGCAAGATGGAATTGTCTTTGGGCCCTCCCACCCACCCTTATGTTGGATTTTAAAAAGGACATGCACACTTTAGCAAACCAAGCACTTCAGCCACAAAAGTGCCCTCCTTGTGGCTGAAGTGCTTGGTTTGTTTGGGCCCCCACAAAACAAGCTAACAATGGGCTGAAGCAGTGTCGGACTGGGGCATGAAGGGCCCACCGGGGAATGCAACACTAGGGGCCCACCAAAGGGGGTGTGGTCAGCCATCATAGAGGCGGGACCAGACACTAGAGGGGTAGTGGTCAGTCCACGAAGGACAGCTAGCACCTTAGTGCAGTATATATAGAATGCAGCGTGTATAAAGAATACACAGTGTTGACCTGCCCCTTAGATTGGGCAGAACAGTCACCAAAAATCAGGATTGTCCCACTAGACCAGGATTGGCTAACCTGTGGTACTCCAGGTGTTGTGAAACTATAAGCCCCAGCATGCTTTGCCAATATATAGCAGCTTATTGATGGAAGGGTATGCTGGGACTTATAGTTTCACAACACCTGGAGTACCACAGGTTAGCCAAGCCTGCACTAGATTCAGATCATTTGACAGACTGTCCTACCTGTTGTTGTCACTTTTACCACCTGTGGCTGCTGGTTTCTTTAGTTGCGGCTTGTCTGGATCCTGGAATGTTGAGGGCCCTATTTGGAAAAAATAATGGGTACATTTAGAAGCGTCAACCATCCTTGCCATTAAATAAACAGCACCCACATTTAATAATTAGGCCTCTCTCCAGCCTCAACATTAATGTAATAGTGCTCACATTTGATGAATAGATCTATTTCCCTCCAACCAACCCCAACATTAAATTAATAGTATTCCCATTTAATAAATAAACCTATTACCCTCCCTCCAAACAGTCCCGGCAATAAATTATTACCATTTACATCCATTTCCCATGACCATTCCTAGCATTAAATAATTAATATTCACATTTAATAGATAGCCCCCACACTCAGCCCCACATTCAATTATAGACCCAAACCAACTCAGCATTAAAGGTCCCATCACCCCCTCCCTATAGTTTGGCTTTCCATTCTACTCCTAGATTAGTTTAACTTTAAATTACTAGAATACCTACTTCTTACACTAATGTCATATAATTGTCATCATTTATTGTCAATTTAACAACTTAAAAATGGAAGAGATAGTTTAAAGAAGAAAGTAAGCATTTTCTGGTCTAGAATTATATAGGTAGTTACTGAAGTATTAGTCTATGATGACATATTAATTGTTAATGCATAGTTGCTAAAAATCTAAAATAATTTTCTGTGGACACCTTACTGCAGAACAGATGCACCAAACCCTATCATGGTACAGTGTAAGTGAGCATTAGTGAGCTACAATTAGCATAAAGATATGTTCACTGACCTTAGTTATAATGTCATGGTTTCTACTTGAAATGGTTCTAGGCAAGACATATTAGCTGATAAAGCTCTGGAAATATGAATAGATAATACAAATTGCATTTACTTTACAGAAAAAGAGGAACTATACTGCTTACTTCGTTAATCTCGAGAAAATAGGGACATGCACAGACATATTTTTTAAAAAAAAGAAATAGCCTCAGCAATAACAATGAGATGGTTACACTAGAACCAGTATACTTACCCAAAAGTTGATTGCTACAGCCTCTCTGCTCTTTTCCCTTCAGCGGCGCGGGAACATCAGCTGACAGGGTGAGGGGGTGGGTCACATGATCGCAGCTGCGATCGCATGTGAAAGATGACTGGCTGTCAGCCAGTCATCTGCAGCAGTGGGGACAACGCGTTTTGCACTAGGCTTCTTCATCGATCCCTGAAGAAGCCTAGTGCAAAACGCGTTGGTTTGAACATATTTGTGCCTCTCAAAGGCACCCTACATATATCAGAAACCGCCGCTGTGGGAAACAAACGGACCCACTTCACGCATGCGCATGCGCAACTCTGCTAGGATTGCGATACTACCCGCGACTTCCGGGTTTGGATTATCACACTTCAGCGGGACGGCACAAGCGTTCATCATATCGGCTACCTTGGCACATAACAGGATAACTTGGAAGGATACCACAGCCCATCTATATTGAGGGTAAGTCCTCTATCACCCAGCCTTTCTTAGGCGCTCTCCATCGGACTACAATGTCTGCTGACATTCCTAAAGGAGACTTTATACCTGCCTGACACGCATAGAATTGATTTCGTTGCTACTCCTGGTGTTCAGCGGACTTTAGTGGCCCTATCAGAAAACCGTGTTTATGTGGCCTGACAAGCCTAACGGAAACTTCATGATTGCCACATCTATTTACCATTGACTTTATTGTATCTCTGTGTCTAGTGGACTTTACCAGCCCTATCAGAGACTTGTGTTTGTATGGCGAATATTTTTTTGTTTGCCGCACTTAAATGTGGTATATCTTCTCTGTCTGTCTTTATGCTTACAGCTTCATATGTGCCATCTTTTAATATGTCAGTGCTATGAATACTGGAGGGTGTTACCCACCAATACTGCAGTTAATAAATTTCTCTGTATTTATCTATACCTGACTATTATTCCTAGTGCCGAGGCATATACTAATCCTAGGAATTACAAGTAGAGGTTGGTACCCCTGTATTGACCCTAAAATTACCTGCTATCCCCTCTGATCAAGCGCCAGGGAGTTATACAATTATATACTCCAATAGGGTCGAGCTATCCCTATATCCCCCTACTCCCAGGTGGCTGCTTACCCACTGATATTTTAATAGGGAGCGCTGAACATTCATTTTACTATGTTGGCAATTCTATTTTTTGCTGCAGATAGTTTTGCCTGGATTGCAGCTCTTTTTTTCTTGACCAAGGTAAAGGGTGTTTTTATACTTTTTTGTTTTCCTGACTTAAAAATACTATGTACTTTTACATAGGCTTTACCAGATGACGTACAGGGATTACTATCATCATTACAGGTGGCAGCAGCTGCTTGGTGCTCCTGCTCTTCTGTGTGGTGCTGTGAATCCATTTTGATAACACTGTACACTTTGACTGCAAATTCAGAAGAAAAGCCTGCAAGGACTAGTATTTGTATTTCAGCAATGACAATTAGCAATGGAGCAATGGAGCTCTTGTCTTTGGGTGTATAAAACACCATACACTTTTTGGTACAAATTCAGAAGAAAAGCCTGCAAGGACTAGTATTTCTATTTCAGCAATGACAATTAGCAATGGAGCAATGGAGCTCTCCTTTTTGTGTTACCTATATAACACAGTAGAATTGGACTGCAGAATTACATCAACTCTGTAAGCACTATTATTTGTATTTTTCTGCAATGAGATTTAACACTGGAGCTCTCCTTTCTGTGTGTTACCTATATAACACAGTACAATTGGACTGCAGAATTACACCAACCCTGCCAGCACTAGTATTTGTATTTTTCTGTAATGAGATTTAACACTGGAGCTATGGAGCTCTCCTGAATGTCACTGATTACTTTGTTTAACACTGCTAACACCCTCCTCTTTCAATTCTCTAACTTTGCCTGCCCAACAGCTCTACACACTATGCTACCCCTTCTGTGTCCTTCTCTCAAATGGCACTAGATCAGCTTGGAGGGTGGTATTTATAGATTCCAAAACTTGCGAGATCCGACGACTTCACAATGACGTTTTGCCTCGTTTTTTTGAATCCGAAAAAGAGCGAAAGTAGGATCCCCTAAGTTCAGGTGTGTTCGGTTTCCAAGGAACCAAGCCTGAGCATCTCTAGTTAATAGTGGTCGGGCGGGGGAACCAGATACTTTTTTTTTTTTTTTT
Source organism: Mixophyes fleayi (assembly GCF_038048845.1). Classification (NCBI taxonomy): domain Eukaryota; kingdom Metazoa; phylum Chordata; class Amphibia; order Anura; family Limnodynastidae; genus Mixophyes; species Mixophyes fleayi. The sequence goes on from NC_134406.1 coordinate 94,445,257, forward strand.
ACTTTTATCTATTTTTAAACATCTGACAGCTGCCGAAGCTCCGGCTGTATAGTCGGAACAGTGTAACAGTGATGTGTTTACTAAACGCGCAGGAAACACAGGAGAGTTAGCTAAAGATGGGAGTGTTTGACATCGCAGCAAGCGCCAGAGATGACCAGCGATTTTTAAGGTCAGAGTAAAAATAGCAGTTTAATACATCTGGCAACTTGGGGACTAAAATCGTGAGTTATCACCCACGATTTGCCACGATTTTAAAATGATTTTTAATGTAGCTCAGACAAAAAGGTGATGTATAGTCCACCCACAGAAAAGTGCTTTTAGTTTGCATTTTTGTAGGCCCATTAAAGCAATAGATAAATAGATTTTTCTTTTTTTCCAGACATTTCTGGCTGTGTTGAAGGTGTTATGGTTCTGATCAGTAGAGGATAATATCATAGCTGGTATTTAATTGGCATGCTGTAGGTCACAGACAATCAAGTAAAAGGTTGGTTCCTCACTGTCTGTAGTTTAGCAGTTGGCAATACTTGGGCTAGTACATATACATTGTCTAGAAAGTGTCTGAGGTTCTTCTGTAGGAACCTTTGATGAGAGATGCTACGCTTCCTAGCGGGGGTGTGTAGGATAGCTGTGTTGTATTAAGCGGGAAGTGAATCTGGGATTGCTAGTCTGAGCCTTTAATCTCAGTCGTAAACCAGAGAGAAATGGAAAGATTTGATGCCAACCCTGAAATCTGCAAATAAGAAACATAACTGGATTCAACCTGGAATTCAAACCCTTCCTCACACAAAGTATACCACGGATAAGTAAAGCACTTAAATGCTTCATAAAATGGTTGTCATCTTTTTATGAGTTGTGACACAATTATTGTAGCAAGAACAACACAACAGTAAACTGGGAATTTGCCAGGGCACATTCCAAGATGAGAACTAACATGTGTGCTGGAAAAAAGGGCTTTGCTTAACCAGAAATTCAATTATAATGTACAATTTGCTCAGCATGTAACATGTTGGGCATTGCTAGGAGTGCCAGTGAAGTCACATTTCTGACATTTTCTGAAAAACAGCACTTTCTCTCTGTAAAGTGTGCAATTTTCATCAAAATATGAAATCTACTATAAAAGGAAATGCATACAGACATCTATAAAACAGATCTATGGGGGAAATAGTCTAGTTAGGATATATGAACACTTAGAAAAGATAAGACACATGTGTAAAATGAACCTAGATTAGTCTAGAGTTATACTTATACTACTGATATGATATGATATGATACTTATAGAGGAGAGCTATGTAGATATATAGAATAGCACTATACATCAAGCGATGAGGGATAGCAATTTGGCAGTATAGCTGGGTAAGTAGCACACACCCAGATAAAAGGAAGAATCTGGTTAATTAAATCTCACTGTCCCCGATAAAGATAGTCTATCTGTAAATAGTCCTGGGTATTACATTTTAATATTAGATTTGGTGGCAAATTCAATTTGGCGTGATGGGACATGATGTGTCTCTGAAACAGCCCCCTGAGACAAATCGCATTGGGAGTTTTCACTAAAATCTCCACTTATTTTCCCTTGCTTCCCATAGAGATGCGAGGGGAAGCAAGTGAAGATTTCTGTACCGTATTACCCGGCAATGTGCGCAGCTGGACATCGAGGCATCTTGTGGCTAATTGAATCTGTCCCTTAGTGTGGCTTTGTTTGGTGAGCTAATTACAGCTAATGGCACAAAATGTTGTTTTTGAAATGATTCATTTTTTTCATTACTTAAGTATTTAAAAAAAATGTTTAAGGCAAAGAAGATAATCCATAACATATATTGTAGCTCAGCATAAATACCCCTAGGGGTCAAATAACTGAACTGGAAATCTTGTCAAAATAGAGTACATAATAGACAAATTTGGTAGAAAAAAAACCTGTTGCATTCTGCAAGAGACCTGAAACTTGGAAAATTATTTATTTCCTAACAGGACAATGACCCAAAGCATACAGCAATTTTGCCACACTTGAGCGGCTTAAATTAAAAGACACACAACAATGCAACTGGAGTGGCATCATCAAAACATAGACCTTAGTACTATTCAAAATCTACCAATGGTTTCCATTATTCATGGTAAAACTCAAGCAATATTGGACAAAACTGTATGTGTCCAGCTGTGACAGTCTGACAGAGACTTACCCAGATAAGACTCACATCTCTCTCTACAGCCACAGCTGCTTCTAGCTAGTATTAAACCAAGGGGGTGTGAATAATTATGTCATCAATTACTGTCTGTTTTTTATTTGTAACTATTTAGTAAGAAGCTTTTCATTTGTCTTGTTTTTTTATTAGAGTATTTTGTGTTGGTCAGTAGCAAGAATTCTCAAGTAATTATGTTTTTATTTCATTGTGTGCAAAAATAAAATGTGAAGAATGCCAAAGTTCTGGTAGATTACAATCAGAGCCATAAGAAGGGCGGTGCGGGTGGTGCGACCACCAAGGATGCAAGGCCGAGGGGGGTGCAACACTCGCTTGCTATATGCAGCCCCCAGCGCACTTACCACAGAGCTGTCATTTTTGAGTGACAGGAGGAAGACGGCACAATGAGAACGCCGGCCGGTTCCCTGCATCCTGCTCCCTGCAGTGTACCTGACGTGCACATGTAAAGTCAGGACGCTGCATAGAGAAGCCTGCACGGTGAAAAGAACCAGGATGAAGACAGAAGAATAAGACAACAGACCAAAGAGCAGACAAACCAAGGAGATTGCAGCACATGAAGAACCAGGATGCAGAGACAAGAGATGCTGAGCAGCCTAATGTAAGTATATTGCTGTAAGGCGGCTGTAAAAATTGTGGGTGGGGAATGTAAAAAAACAGAAGGGGAGAGATGGGGTTGTAAAGAACTGGGAGGAAAGAGGGGGCTGTAAAAAAAAAACCCAGGAGGGTAGGGAGGGGGCTGTTTAAAACGATGGTAGGGGGAGAGGGGGCTATTAAAAATAGGGGCTGATAGAGGGAGCTGTACAAAAACAAAATAGGAGGGGAGAGAGAGGGCTGTAAAGAACAGGAGAAGAAAGAGGGGGCACAATAAGTAATTAATTATAAATAATACATAAGTGCTATATTCAAAAGGGTGGTGATGTGTTTATCATTAATAATAATCTCTATTAAATGTGGTGGAACTTTGTATGTCATTAATTTGATTGTGGAGCTGGTGGGGGAAATAGGCCTTTGTATTAAATGGGAATACTATTAATGCCAGGGTTGGTGAGGGGTAAAATTGGTTGGATTATTAAATGTGAGTGCTTTTAATTTAATAGGGCTGGTTTAGGGTAAGGAGGCTTATCTATTAAATATAAACAATAATGTAGGGCTGGTCAGGAGGAAAGGAGACCTAATTATTAAATACAGGTGCTATTTGAATTAATGTCGGGGCTATATGGGGGGAAAATAAGCAATATTCATTAATTGCGAATGTAATTAATTAAATTCTGGGGCTGATTGGATACAAGGAGGACTGTTTATTGAACAAAAAAAAGCTAATGATTTAATGTCGGACTGATTGGATGGCTTAGTGTTTAGTGAATGCTCATCTTTCCAGGAGGTGCATAGTAACTATGTGTTTTCCAAATAGGGAACCCAACATTCCAGGATCCGTCCAAGCAGCAACTGCGTTTAAGACATTGGCAGCAGTACCAGGTAGGAATGTCTCCTCAGGCTGTGCATTCCTGTGAGTGTGCAGGAAGGGGGGAGCTCTGTTTTGCCCAGGGCATTAGAGTGTTTAGTTAAGGCACTGATTACAATATGTTTCAATTGTAAGTAAAGCATGTTTAGTTACCAGAATGACCCTAAAATGTTATGAATTAATTCAGTGTAGATTCTCCTCTCTTGCAATTGGATCATCATCATCGTTGTTTATTTACATGGTTCTCCATATTCGGTAGCATTTGATGTAACCAATTGGATTTCAGGCCTCCAGAATGATCATAACAATAGGTAGTCTACAATGAGAAAGAAAGTACCTCCTAAGAGTATCATATATTTTTGTTATGCAGTTAAATCTACATGTCATCTCTTTCATTTGAAATAGAACCAATGGCTGCTGCTCTCTTACTGTAGACTAACCATTACATGGTTGGAAGGAAAATCAGGAATACATATTAATGTACAACAAAAAAAAAACTTATTAAAAAAGACTTCCAAGTGCCTAACCAACTCTAGAAATTCTGATACAATTTCATTGTGGCAGTGCTCCCTTTCCCAATCTTACAATATTTTCCAGGAAATAACAAATCTGGATGTAAAATGTAATTGCTTGTATAACACTTTAGAAGCATTTTCTGGATGTCATATTTGTATTATTTAGTGGTAAAACCCAGTGTAAAAGCATAAGCACAGTGGATGAATAGTATTGTTTTCCATTCTAAGCACTTTGGAAGAATGCACTTTTCAACAACTGAATTATGCACATCAATTATGCTTTAGAAAACTTAAAACATTTTTCAAATTGACATACAGTAATGAATGTTACATTTTATACATGAGGGATCTGGTTAATTGTATACGAAATAAGGTTTTCTATGTGTAATCAGTTACTTAGACTACCCCATCATAGGGTTTAAAGGAAACTTAACTCTTTAATGCATTAAGTGTATTGGAGGCTGACATAGCTAGATATGGGATGCCCCATATCTTGGTGATACATTTGGGGAAATGATTTGGGCAGATGTAAATTCATGGACCTGATGTTATTGCTGCAATCCGTCATAGCCATGCCTTCTGGCCTGCCCTTCTCATATGCTGCTGCTTGTAAATTTGTGCAGCAACTTATTGTTTGTATATAAGTGCAAGATAACATCATTTATTAGCCAGGAACATAGGATTAAATAAAAATTACTTGCCCACACAGCAAAATTGTAAAGCCACTGCCAGCCACTCTCAGCTACTCTTCATCACTAAATTCAAACCCAGTAACTGAGATGTGACCCATGTATAGAGTGATTTTTTTGGATGGATAACACCTCAGTCATTTATATGTATACAAGTCTTATAACATGTGGGTCTTCAAACAAATTAAGGATGCAGCTGTAAATTGGACTTCAAAAAAGTCCAATAGGGAAATTCAGTGTCTGTCTGCACTTCCAATATCTGTGTTATAACACTACAAGCACACCAACACAATTTTCAAAGGTAAGGCTAAACACACTGAACCATAGAACTAGAATAGATAATATAAAAAGTAATATACTGTCATTATATTTTTATGGATATGTTTATTTATGTGAATCTTAAATTTGTGCCAAGTAAGCTTAGTGGTACTTAACTAGTTTTAGTCCCTTTTCCTGGGTGAAAGTGTGGCCATGCTGTCGATCTACTAGTTCCACTTTGGTCTCTATGTGTGAAAAGTTTATCTCGGTGGTAGAGTTCATCCACACGGTCTCTGACTGTTCTCATATAGCATGCTGATAAGATACAAGAGCTGCCTGATGTTTAAGGCTTGTGCTAACAGCCATGTCATTACTGTCCCTGAGCTGTAGTTGCTCTTTTCTCCAATGCATAACTTTGTGGGCAGAGATTGGAGAGAAAATCAATTCCAGCTCTGCCTGTATTTTTTAACCATAGTTGCCTACTCTCCCAGAATGTCTGGGAGACTCCCGAATTTTTGGGAGTTGTCACAGACTCCTGGGGAGCAGGGCAACCTCCCGTGTCCAGCTCACATTGTTTGTGAAGTGGGTGGGGCGTGGCTAAACATGTCATCCTGGCCCACCCTCACCCACTGATAGGCTGAAATGGGTAAAGATTGACAGGGCGTGGCATAACGCCACAATTCACGTGGCCACGCCCCCAAAATGAAGCCCCCTCCCGGACGGCTGGTTGCAAAAGTTGGTAAGTATGTTTTTAACCATAGTCACAAGCTGCTCATTTCATAAGGATGTGCACACAAGGAATTTCTTTTTTAAATTTGAAAATTCATCAATCTTTATCCCACCATTATTCATAATTAATCTCTAATCCTCATTATTAGCCCTTCATTTTACCCCATTGTCTTCCAATTAATTAACAGCTCGTTATTCTTTATAATTAACCCATCCTGTCATCATTATCATTCTCCAATAATCCCCTTTTATCAACACCACACCCATCACCATCATTCCTCAATAACTCTCTCTTGTCTTGTCTATGCCTGACTGCATGGACAGCTGGAAGTTATATCCCCCTGCTCTCCCAATGCGATATTACCCTGCTGCAGTGTCTGGTTGAGGAGGGGTCAGGGTCATGTACTACACCTCAGCAGCTCACACTACAATCCACACTTGTGGGTGAATTGTCCAGAGCACCAGTTATATCATCAGTGGGAAACACGGGTGATCTGCCCAGATTAAAAGGCTTAACGGCTGATATCATCACTTCCTTTACCCTCTTGCCCTTATTTAACTATAACCTTAAATAACTGACATGAGACCTGAGTGTGGCAAATTTAAATGATTTATTTAAATATGATGTTGGAGAAGAGAGCAGTCAGTCCGATGTCTGCCAGGCAAAGCCCTCTGGGCTAGACGGAATGCAACAACAGGTTAACCAACAGGGGAGATACCTGTACTGAGACTATAGCCGATTCACTCGAATAGAGGCGGATTCAGCATGAACACTATCGTAATGTGCGCCCCAACCACTGCTCGTCGACTGTACTGCGTTTTCCGGCAACACGTCCGGATCTCAAAGAGCCGTGGCCCGCCACCATACCTACACCTACCTATACCACACTCCTACCTGTCTCCTACAACAAAGCCAGTGCCCTCATCGCTCAAGCGAACTCCAACCGGCCTATAGAGCGACGGGCGCAGGAATCCAATTTGCGGGTGCTCTATCTGCCAGCCACCTAAAGGGCACATGAACCGAGACAACACGGGACAAATTATCATTCCGGATCACAACTGCCCCGCACCCTTCAGGTAAGAAACTCCAGACCCTCCTAGGTAGTACATCGGACCAGCATAGGAGAAGGCAGGCTAGAAGGCATGGCTATGACGGATTGCAGCAATAACATCATGTCCATGGATTTACAGCGGACCAAATCATTTCCCCGAATGTATCACCAAGATATGGGGCATTCCATCTTTAGCTATGACAACCTCCAGGAGCACCCTACTCCAAGGCCATCTTAAACCCCTTGAACCTCTCCCATAACCACTGCTGACCCCGGAAACGGAAAGGTGATGTCAGCTGCTCTATACAACACAGCCCATTGGACATCTAAGTGTAAATCTGCAGCGGGATCCTGTGGTCTGTAAGACAGGAAAGAAACCAAAATGTTAGCATACCTAAGCAGCTGCAAATTAAAAACAGTCCAAGTAGGGAAAATGAAAAGGAAATCGAAAAAGAAAGAAAGAATATAGAGTTCAGTGGAGAAACTCAAACACCCAGCAGCACCAGCAGCTCACCATACCAGAGGTGTACACGCTCATGAGGCAAAAGAGGAAACAAAAGGGGGAGCGGAAGACACATGCGAAGGTAAAACCATAAAACCTTGTGGTGCCAAGTGCCAATCAGGCCCATATTTTAGAGGAAAAAATGGACAAATCCCTTGCGCCTTGCCTCCAAAGGCAACAAGCAGTTGTAACCCTGTGTCATCACAGCAGCGAGAGTAAGGCAGGGAGAGAAGTAAAGCAGGAAGTGACAGCCGCACATAACACTTGTCAACATTAATTTTCCATCTGCCCAGCACCTTAACATACTAGACAGAATTGCCAGCAACCTCTGCAGATGTGGCGGCCCCAGTCTAGAAGAAATGGGTGCAAAATTAAACTATACATGCCTAGTGCAACCCATATCTGCCAAAACATCAAGAATGGGTACCTGGTGAGGGGAGTACCATCACCACTCCCTCCCACTATGGGACTGCGGCCGAAGGCCGGTAATTCACCGACAATCGTAACCGATCATACAGAGAAAGCAACCCTGGGCTCTAGCGTGATCCAGCTTCCCCTACCCAGCTGGTCCGAGTTGAACCTACTCACTGTACAGCTGGCCTGGGAGTGTGCAAGAACCACGTGCAATCACTTTGCTCACGATGACGATGACGATGTCACGCCCGACATTCAGTGCAAGCGCAGCACAGGGGAGGGGAACAGGGAGGGAGCCGGATCGCCACCTGACCTGACTGCGTGACCGCAAAAGGTACGTTTTTGTTTTTTTTGCAGGATTTTTTTTTCGGAGGATTATTTTTTCTAATTAAGAGCCTTGCCAATGGGGCACCCTTGCCCGTGGGGCCCCCAGGCAACTGCCCATCGTGCCCAGTGAAAAAGACGACCCTGGTGTCTGTGACCTGCATGTTCCTAAGAGGCTAAAGAAAAGCTGGGGGGTAAGGAGATCCTTGCTGCATGATGAGTGCAAAGATTGATATCACATAAAATCTTAGTTAACCTGAAAATTACCACAAGTGTGTTCTATAACCACTGACCCACATACCATCGAATGGCTGGCAGGGGGAAGTGAAAAAGCACAGAGGAAAATGAAGAAGACTAGAACAGGTGTTATAAAGATTAGCTGCAGGCAAAACCCTCTTGGAATACAATAGCTATCATAACTAGAAGAGCCATAATAGTACACTTAGCGCTGTGCCTCCTGCAGCCTACTTTCTGAACTCAAGAGTAAAAGTTAAATGCTAGTGTGGAAACTCTAAGGAAGGGGAGGGCTGAATTGAAAGGACAGGGGAGGTTAAGAATAAGGAAAGGTAAAGAACACAATACGAAAGCCACAGGATGGGAAATACAATGAAAAATGGAGCAGAGTACAGACAGGGGACATATATTCATCCAGTAATGTCCAGAACTGCAGAGACTGATTAATTCTCCACCCATCCCATTTATAGCCCCTGTCTCCCCCTCCGCTATGACACAAGATGGGCATACTCCCATAGTTAAATATTAATATTCAGATTAATAATCCAGTTTGAAGATACAGCCTCAGCTTTTAAATTGCCTTCAGGCTTATTTTCAGCCCTCAGTTCTTATTCCTTCCCATATCACAGCAGTGGTGACGCTTGTATGAAAACCAGAGGACTCGTCCAATGGACAAGGCAGCAGGTAGTAAACTGTAGGAGGGATGGAGGGTGGAGGGGGGTTGGAGCACAAGTGACAAGAGGAGAATAGTGAAGGATCAAATGTTTACAAGGGGAAAGTGGATATGTCACATATGTTCCCCACCATTCTTCTCTTGTCACATGTGAGGGGTTGGCAGGTCCAAGCACTAATCTTGCACATAGGACCACTAAATTCATAAAATACACCTGCCCTGACATCCTATTTTATTCTGAATTACAATGAATAGTGCCCAGTGTAATTCTATACCCAGTACATATAAAACAACTGCCGTGGAACTACATGTCCCATCACCACGCCAGTGACTGTTATACATCCACAGAATTCTATATCCAGTCTACAGAAATCAGTAAAGAAAAAAAAAAAATATTGTTTAAATAAATATATATATATATATATATATATATATATATATATATATATATATACATATATCTGCCTGTAAATGTCCGCAAGCTGACCATGGCTCCTACGTGCGACACATTCCATTATGTGTGTCCTTACAATTGGTTTCCCTGTTGGGCCCTCCATGCCCCAGTCAAGCACTGCTTGTGTTTATGGTGGTTTAGACACACAGATCAGCACCAATCAGGTCCTTAAAAAGAACCAGGCCTTGATGGAATTTCTGGGTCTACTTTACAATTTTAAAAAATAACATAATGTATACTTGTCTTGCCCTATTTCAGACAATTCACGGGATAAGACACCACTAAGATGGCTTTAAGGACATCCATGAAAAAACAGTCAGTATTTAACTTATGTGCAAAACAGAATACTAATTTGCACCCCTTGCATTGTAACATGGTTTTGTCCAGGAGACTGAAATAAGAAGTTTCTTAAGTTAAGATCCTTAATGAATCAGGCCCCTAGTTATCATATATTTAGTACATTCTACAAAATGACAGCTAGAATCTGATTGGTCGCTATTGGCAACATGTCCACTTTTTCAAATCTGCAGTTTAGTAAATATAACCCTTGATGTCCAGATAAAATTATGGCAAATCCTGAGACATGAATATAATCTATAATATAATATAATCTAAATAGCTATTAATCTATACATTTATAATTTCTTAAACACATTGCATATTATCATTTTGTTGCAACTGTTTAATGATATTTAATATTTTATGCTCAAGTTATCATTATTATTATTATTGTTATTATTATTTTTTATGATAATTTTGTTTCTCTTAATCTACTACTCATTTCTTACATTTTTCAAATAAACAGTTTTGACTGTTACTAGGATTTAACACAGTTGGATTAGTTCTGTCTGATGAAACAAATCAGAATTGGAATTTTAATCCAATTTGTTGCATGTAACACAGAATTATTTCACAAGAATGAAAACATCTTACATATTGGAACATGGCATTGTATGGTGAGACTTAGGGCTAGATTTACTAAGCTGCGGGTTTGAAAAAGTGGGGATGTTGCCTATAGCAACCAATCAGACTCCAGCTTTCATTAATTTAGTAACTTCCACAAAATGATAGCTAGAATCTGATTGGTTGCTATAGGCAACATCCCCACTTTTTCAAACACGCAGCTTAGTAAATCTAGCCTTTAGAGTCCCTGGCAAAGAGTGCTAAGAAAAAATTATATAGAATTGTATAGCAGATCATTCAAAAGTATACAATAATCATGCCACCTAGTCCTTTGAATTTCTTTTTATATTTGTCTCTTGGTGATAACATAAAAAAATAATTCTATTTGAACAGTTTTAAAGAAGGTTTAGTATCGTGTATCCACATTTGGAGAATATTTTTCGCATCCCCAGATTTACCCATTAGGTACATAATTTAGCAAACTGTCGCATATGATTCAATTTGACCCCAGAAGCATTAAATTCCAGAACTATTCAGAACAATTATATAGGTCAGCTTCAGGAATCTGACATTGTGGATCAGCATGTTAATTTGTCTGGTGTAGTACATATTCACGATGCTGTAAACTCCAACAGTGTTTACAGCGACATAAATAATCCAAATGAAAACACAACAACGTAAAAAACACAGACTTACATATACACAGACTCAGTACAGTTCCGCTGTGAGGAGAGGCCAACACATTAAAATGACATCACTTTGAACCGTGACTTGCATATTTAAAGCAGCAATGCAACGGACCCGGCGATCGAGCATGTAATTAAGTATGAACTTCAATACTATCCCTAACTCTAATCCTAACCCTAACCCTGGTACGGTAAAGTTCATACTTACATTACATGATCATAGGGCGGGTCTGTTGCATTGCCACTTTAAACATGCAAGTCGCGGTTCAAAGTGACATAATTTTAAAGTGTCAAGCTCTCCTCACATTGGAGTCTCTGTATACGTAAATCTATTTTTCACATGTCACTGTGTTTTCATTCGGATTATTTATGTCGCTGTAAGCACTGTCGGTGCTTACAGCATCATTAAAGTGGCTACCACCGAATTTGTTCATTGGTGAGGTTTAGAAACTTTCCACTGTATATACTGCTGCCAAAGATTGGAAAAAAAATGGCAACAAATTGACAATAAAACAGCAATTGCACCATCTCAAATTTTGCTTAATTTTATCATGGTTCGAATAGTCACATAATTATAATGTAATGAAATGGCAAATAGTCATTTCTTAATTCATTCTTCATGCATGTTGTGAATGAAACATATTAATTTAAAAGTAGCATGTGCTACTGTTGGTAGCAGACTGTCAGTAGATGATGATATGCGGTTGTGGTTGTGTTTTTCTTGCATTATCCATGATCACCCCAAGTTTATTTATAGGAGGGCACCAACCTTAAAAATCAGTTGGTTAGAAGTTGTCTTACAAAACCTAGGCAAGAAACTAATAAGTCGGCTGGGGGTGAATGTTTCTGCAGGATTGCTCTGTCCCGAATATGTGTACCTTGCATTGCTGGGGATTCAAGTTTACATTTATATGTGAATACTTACTATCTTTTCAGGGTAATAGTCCATTCAGAAAGAGAAATCATGAAGAAATATAACAGAGGGATGGAATTAGCCCGAGGTGATATAAACGCTGCGGGGGCATGTAAATGAGAAAGTCCAGGCATAGCAAGAGTTAATTTATATGGGTGGTAGTGAGAAACTGAGTCATCCAATTGGGAAGGACGGAAGGGGAGGGCTTAGCTTTCAGAGAGGCTTATAACATATAGGAAGAGGTTTCAACTTCCACTTACTGTCTGGAGAGTTTAGAGTGAGTATATCCTGCTCTGCTGTCCTGGTGAGTATCACTGTATAATCCTGTGCTATACTGTATTGTGGATTGTGAATTTGTACAGTTAGTTGCTGTGTATTTTGCTTTATCTGAATTTATTTGGTCTCCTTTCTGTGATCTGGTTCTCTGTTTCTGTTTTCTTTTCTTTCTCTTTGGCTTTATTCCTTTCCCTCTTTACTCTTTTTCCTTCTCTCCCTCCTTTTCCCCTCCCTGTGGTAGCTTTCTCCCACCCCTTTTTGTCCAACATGCTGCGGGCAAAGCGGGTGCGTGTCCCTCTCCACCGCCTAGTAGAGGATGCTGTGCCCTCTGTTTTAACTCCCAAGCAGTGAGCCCAGGCCCAGGACTCACCGCTGGGTGATTCTTCTCTTCCCCTCTCTGGCCGGGGGAAGGGTTGCAGTGGCGAAAAAAATTACTGCGTATGCGTGGTGGCGCAGGCGCATCCAGCCGTGCATGAGCAGTCGAGCGTGGCGGTTCCGGTGGCCATTTTACAATTGGGTGCTCACGGAACCCCCTGTTAGTTTCCCCGCTGACACCAATGTATTGGGGGCCTCTGTAGATCCTTCCCCCGCCGGGGGTCCAAGCTGGGGGGAGAAGCTGCAGGCTCTGCTAATGTAGCAGAAGGGGCTGGGAGCAAAATAAAACCCCCTAACCCCCCTATATCTGCGGGTTGTCAGCAGTTCCCTGCTGCAGCTTTAGCCAGGCCATTACATCCAGAGCCCCTACCAGTACTTCCTCTCAGACTGTGGGTGTCTCTGTCCCCTGTATTAAAGTAATTCTATCATTTTCAAATAAGCGTTGCCCAAGCGATTGTATTGTGTTTCTAACGCACAAAGTGATTTATTTTAGCAGATGTAAAAAGTTAACAATTCAATACATGATTGTAATATAATACAATACAGTACAGCCAATACCAAAAGATACATACATACCGCTGCGCTTTGCATTCACTTCGCTGCGCTTCCACGGGTCCCAGTGGACAGTATATCTGCTTAAAATACTGTGGTCAGAACATGACTGAAGACTGGGAGCGCAGCTATGATCATATATACACATTCAGTGTTACAGAGAACAATGCAAATGACGTTGCTTGCTTCTATAGGTCCAGACAAAGGGTGGGTCCAGGGTAAACAGGTCATAGGCTGGTTCAGACTAAGGAATCCAAAGGTGGGGGTCATCTCTCCAGGGGAAGTGCTCCAGTTACAATTAGTCCATTAACATATCATAGCCAGCATCATACAAAGGTTTATTCCCTAACATCAATAACTAGAGTATGCAATATGCGATCTCTTCGGCGATGGAACCGGACAGCTGCTGATGAATAGGGGTTTAATATGATACTAGACATTCCTATAACCTGAACCTATAATATCACTGAAGTGAACATATAATCATATTGTATAAACTAATAATAAACCCAATACTATCTGCTCATAAATTACAGTGTAACGGAACCAATATGAATATGAATTATATAAATAACTAAATGTTGTAATGCGAGTGCGTATTTTACCGTGCGATCGCACCACGCGCTGTGTTAGGTGGCATATGGATCTGTGTTACGTGGCGTACGAATCGCAATCGCACGGCCAAACAATATTAACCAATAAACTTTCGTTCTTCCAATTATACGACTTCGACACCTGTTTCCCTCCCCCAATCACATCCAGTCTTGTCCAAGCTAATTTTCCTCCTCTTTCTCAGCAGCAGCAATTTTATACCACCTCTTACCCCCCCCCCCCCCCTCCCCCTGGCACTTCCGGGGCATCTTTCCCTTCTGGGACACCTTTCCCTTCATTTCCCCCCCCTCTTTCCCGGTATCCTATTTCCATCTCCTCTCCCTTATGCGGTTTCTTCTACCCAGAGTATAGCTACAATTAGTTCAACGGGGTTGAGCTCTTTGTATCCAGGGGGGCGCACGTCTTCTCCACCTGGGCACAACCCCAATGCCGCTAGAGAGCACACAGTTATATCCTGCCCCCCTTGGGCAGGTTATTTTCCTCCATGGGCAACTGGGTATGGGCCTAGTCAGGTGCCTTTTATGGGGTTCCCTCAGCCCCCCTTCCCGTGGCAGGGGGTTAGTTCTGGCAGAGTGCCACATAGTCAAGAGTTTCCGGCTTTTCCTTTTGCAATGTCATGCCCACCTTGGGGATTTCCCCCTGGTTATCTTCCTCCTCCCTCTGCTTATGGTTTATGGTCCGTATTTCTCTGGTCCTGGCTGTCCGGGTAATGTCGCGGTAACCTCAAGTGCTTCTTCCACACTGGCTGTCGCTCCGGGGCATGCAGGATCGGAGGGTCCTCAGGTTCCCGTCTCCTCACCGTCAGTGCTGTTAGGGACTAGCGATGCGCAGTTGATGACTGGGGGGCCAGTTTCGGGGCAGGGTCAAGCGTCCTCCCCGGCGGGTCCTAGGGTCGTTCCCTGCACGGTTGCTCCAAGTTTACAAAGTCAGCAAGCAGGTGTGATAGTGGTTTCTGACCATAGTTTGTGAGATCAGAGTTCGGCACTTAAAGTGAGTGCGAGGACCGGGGGTCCCAGGCCGGAGGGTTCTTCTTCTGTTTTCCCATCTGCAGGTTCATCGGGGCGTGTGACATCGGTTCGGAGGTCTGGGCGTGCTTCTTATGCGGAAGCTGCATCTTCGGCCATGGTGGGCCCGTCATCCTGTGCGGAAGGAGGTGGTCGTGCAGTCGGTAAGCATGTCAGTAGGGGGTCTGGTTCTAGATCCAATTTTAGTTCTTCAGCCTCGGAGTGTGAGGTTCCGGTCAGGTCTGGGAGTGCAGACACGAGGTTGGTGAGGCTCCTGAAAAGGAAGTTGTATAGTACCCACCGTAGGACGGGGGTGGAAGGTGTGGAGCCCAGAGAGGACAGCGGAATCTGGAGGGATGATGTGGTGTGCTGTGCCAATACAGCGGTCTTGCGTGATATCAGGAGCAGGGTGCGCAGTAGGATACATGCAGGTCGGTTTGTTGACATGTTTGCTATCCCGAAGAAAGCCAAGGATGGTTTGGAAGTAGCACGCTCACGCACTGGCGTGGAGGAGCAAGCATATTGGAGTTTTCAGAACTGGTTGGAGGGCTTCCTTGTTTTTGCTGCGTGTTACCTTGAAAGCAGGCCAGCAGAGCATATGAATGTGATTAAGTTTATCTACAGAATACTGGGAATTATGTGGAGGTGATACGATGAGGCCTTCCGGAGGAAGCAAGATGGGAAGTCTTTGATGGACTTCAGATGTAAGGACGTGGAGGTGTGGCTGGAGGTCATTCAGCCTAGAATGGTTGGTGGTGATGTGAGTGTAGCAAGGCAGAGGTAGCCCGCGGTTCGATTTAGTCAGCCCTTTCGAGGGAAGTGTTTTGCCTTCAATGGGGGCCACTGTGATAGAGGCACGGCCTTCAGATTTAGGCATGCATGTTCAGCCTGTGGAGGTGGTCACCCAAGGAGGGAATGCCCCAGGAGGAACGGTCCAGCCCCTAATGATATAATGATAGACCCGCCACAGGAGCTGCGGCTCGGTAAAGCTTTTTCACCCATTGTATTGTCAGAGCTTGGGAAATGGCTGGGGTAGTACCCTGATAAGAAGGCCTCTGAGTTTTTATGGAACGGTTCTAATGTAGGGTTTAAATTGCCGGTTACAGGGGTTGTGCAGACTGGTTCTCCCAGGAATTTGAAATCGGCTATGGAATTACCATTGGTGGTGCACGAGAAGGTGCATAAGGCGGTGTTGTTGGGAAGAATGTGTGGCCCCTTTTCTGTCCCTCCGATTCAAGGTTTAGTGATTTCCCCTGTTGGGGTGGTACCAAAGAAGGAAGACTTTTTTTTTTTTGGGGGGGGGGGGTGCAATATATTTGGTGGTGCAAAACTGTGACAAGCAAGAGGTATAAACTAAAAATCAATTTAAAATATGAGAGGGTAGTTGTTTACCAAAGTAAAAAAGGAACCTGTTTGAAAAATGTAGTAAGGTTTTATGTTGCCATTTTCGCATGGTAAAGGCTGAAGACAATAGGGGGAATTCAATTGCCAGCGATGTGGCAAGCGAACATTGTATTGTGCACATTGCTGGCAAATGCGGAAGAAATTTCCGCTCATTTTATCTTCCACCTCTATGGTGTGCAAGGAAAAATGTGCAGAGATCTCTATGAAATCTCCACAGTGAAGTGTCTCCGGAACGTCCGTGAAACACTTCATGGTTAATTGAATTCCCCCCAATGAGTCTTCCTTAGGTGGTGCTTGAGGATAATTAAGTAGGAGAGACAAGGATGGTGACAGGTGCTGGTGTGACAGCCTCCTCCCCCTTCACATCTTCACTCTCCGTATTGCTCTGTTTTGCTATACAGTTCTGATTTTAATGAAAATTAAATAAGTAACAAAGATTGCAATGACCCTTTTAAAAAGTGAAATGGAGCTGAAATTCAAAAACACAGGAACATAAACATTGATGGGGTGGGGTGACGTAAGACGATTTTATAGTAAGGACAATTTTGTTTTTACCTACTGTGTATTATCCTAGTGTGAAAGGCTGGAGGGCGCTACAAGTGTATTAGCCTAGGATGGCCTGAATGTTTAATCAGTCCCAGAGAGTGGTCACCAAGGCAAACACCATATAGAAAATATGTCATGATCTGGTCTGGTTCACCCCTTTCCTCAGAGCGTGCAGAGTTGTGATAGGACTGCAGAAGATCTTTAGAGATTCATGTTGCATTTGTATGTTGGAGAATTTCTTGAGTGTGCTTAGTTGCTTTCTTTTGAAGAACGCTCTGTGCTTCTCACACACTTTCTGCTATTGCTGATCTGGTAACCGGTGGCCTATTTAATATCCTGCAGAGAACAAGATATTTTCGGATCACTGAATTTATGTTCATGCTTCCAGCATCACAGCACTTTTTGTGTTGCTGTTTCCAGTTGCATCAACCAGCTTTGTATTTATGACTACAGAGTTGCTCTGCTCCCTGACCCTGACTTTGTTCCTGACTGTGTTATTGTTGCCTCTCCGGGGATGTTGGAAATTCTGGTTTTATTGCTGTCGGACTATCCCAACTCTGCGCCCCTTCGTATATCTAGGTGTATTTGCACAAATTGGGACACTGGGCCTAAAGCATGCAGTTTTGTGCTTAGCAAATGGTTTCCAATGTATTTTTTGTTTTCTGATCTACTTTCTATATACTGCATTTTTCTTTAAGCACACCTTTTAAAGCCAATATATTATAAATGTTTTTCTTGGTCCTTTGAGTTTTGGATGGGTTTTTTTTCTTTAAAGTTACAAGAAACAAAACAAGTCCAATCAAATCTCCTGATTACAATGGAACAGACATGCACATAGAAACAGCAATATTTCTGTTTCTGGGGTTTCTGTTCCGTTCCACCGTTGAACTTAACAACTCTTGGCCAGAGACTCCAGCTTGCCTTGTGAAAGAAGTGACTGTTGGTTTCTGCCCTTAGGTTAAGCTTACACTTGGCCTTGCTCCTTTTTTTAAACAACTACAACTGTCTGTACTGTGACAGGGTATCTTGTTCTTTCCCGACCATGTAAAACACAGATTTGTTCTAATCACTGAAATAACAGAAAATAGAGATGGGGCATTGTCTTAAATAATAATGATATTACTTAGCTGACAAAAACTGGATTGAATCCAAGAGCTTTTCAAGAGCTGCACAATTTAGAATATTACAAAAAAAAACCTCTACTGTAATAAACGTATGATCATCTCTACAATGATATAAAAATACATGAATGTACAGAAGCATTTTCAGACTGAAAAGTTGTTAACTACGTTTTGTGTGATTGAAAACTATTGTTTAATTGTTATTATGGGGCATTTTATATATGTAATGGTAAACAGCATAGTACTATGAGGTGCTATAATTTGGCATGCTCAACAATTTCCCTCACTAAGTTATGAGGATAATATTAAAACAACATATTATAAAAACAACACCATGTAAAAATGTGTCTACCACCTTACCCACAACTTGTTGAGCCACTATGATCCCACACTTGGAGACTGTAATGTTCTGCGATCTCAGGATGGCGTTACCTGTCTTTTCCTATGGGATTCTGCTGAAGCCTTTCTGGCTTCATAGAATCCGGTACAGTGAAAGTGCTGTGCACATGCACACAGCACTTCCTCCTTCTCCTCACCGGCAGCACTAAGCTACCAGTTAAGAGGAAAAAAAGTTTGCAGTAGAAGGGTTACTTCGCCGGTGCTCCCAGAGAAATCCCGGCATGGTGCATCTTAGCGGTGCACAAATATGCATCACTGCGATGTGCAGCGATGCATATTTAGTGGCACTGCATCTTTTTGATGCATAGACCTCTTAGGATCTCAGTAGACCTGGAGATACCCTTATGCATTAAACATTTACATCCTGAGACAAACATAACCTGTTATTAAAAGATAAAAAGTACACAGAGCACACACAAATATAGACTAATAGCATCCACAAAAAGGTGCAAGTAATATACAAGGTCAAAGTACTATAAAATGTCCATAAAACCGATCTAAATAGCGGTATATCCAAGTCCAGCAGACTGTAGTCCGCGCGTCTTCAGCCTCACATTCCCTATCTCCATGGGCAAGTAGTTATCAATAAAGATGAATAGAAAGGGTCGCTTCTATGGAGCATTATCTTTTGTAAAATGTATTTGGTTAACAAGATATTAGTCAAGTCAATTGAAAGTTATATAGGTTTTTTTAATATGTGGTCGCATTGTTCATTTTTTAATGGAATACTAAGTTGGGATTTGATATTTATGCATTAAATATTTTGAGATTAGAAGTCTTTTAGCTAATTATTATAGTGAGCCACACACCTGCGACCTTCCTCGTGTGTAAAGGAATGAAAGGAGAAGGGCTGGTAATTTGTATTGAAATGAGAAAGTCATGTTTAAATATATATCTCCTGTAAAGGTCTGTTATTTGTATGTGCAATATATGTAAAGTGTATAGATAATTCTTGATAACGGGGTATGTAATGATTACCATCTGTGTATAAAGATTTACAATAACATCTATGGGATCATCGATGTGCATCGGTTTGAGTGATTTTGTTGCCCTATAAGAAGACTGTGGGATCAAGTTAGACCCACCCCTCCTGACGAAGTCACTAAGATGAAATGCGTAGAGAGATTTGAAGGAGTCGTGAGGTCTGATTCTGCTACGGATATCGTAGGAGTATATTGACTAGTATGGGTTACATGTATTGATTATATCATTTTCTGGTAAGCGCATCTTGGTGTTTTTATAAGAATTTTTTTTACAAAAGATAATGCTCCATAGAAGCGCCCCTTTCTTTTCAACTTTTTAGATAACCTGTTATTAGTTTGAAAAAGCTGTTAGGATTGAGCCAAGTGATGGGGGAGGGGATGTTGGAAAGACTAATCTGTCTGACTGCACACATTGCTGTAGAAATAAAGGCATCACTGTGCAATCATCACCTTCAGTCATTTGTCCATTTTATACAATCCATAAAGTATTTCACTTAGTAGCAGAAGAAGAAAAAACTACAGCAGACAAAACTCTCTCTCCCTGTGCAGTGTACCAAGCGCTCCCTGTGTAAATACGAAATAGGGTCATCATAGTTGTTACGGTTCTCAGGAGTTTTCTATCAGTCAGTGTTAGCGCCGTCTTTCAAAGCCTAACGAACACCCCTGGCCATTACCAAGATTTTGCTGCCAGAAGTCCGCAGGTCGTGGCCCATAGTTTAGCCCACTGACAAGTTAGATGACAGACAGTTGGTAAGAGACCAAGGCTGGACCAGTGACAGCAGTCTCAGTAGTGGTAGTGTAGTACAGAGAGGCAAAGCAGGATTTAGTTAGCTGAAGTGGTACAGTAAAACTCAGAAGAATCCTATGGCATAATCAGTGGAACAACGGGTCGGATACATGGACACCAATTCTGTGCAATTTTCTTTTCTTAATAGTGTATTAGTTGTACACTGTGTTATATGTTTTTATACTGTACAAGCAAGACTTGTTATAAAGCTCATTTTAACTTACTCATGTTCATCAATTCATTATACTTATCGGATTCTCACATCACCTTTTATGCATATCTTGGTTAACTATAACTACCTTTTACTCTGACTGTTTGTTAGCGCTGGAATACTAAATGTGACAGTATGGACCGTCTATGTCACCCTGTCTGTTGTTGCTGGGAACCGGCTAGGCTTACTTTGCCACCGTTCCCTTTCATCATCCCAAATGTGCCCTCTTGCCGCAGTAGGAGGGGCTTACAATGCTGCCACCACTGGGCTCCTTCTATGGCACTCAGAACCACGTTCCTTCTGGGTAACTGACGCTGCTAGCGTACCTCATTGCTGGTGTACCCGGGCTGGTACTCCTGACCTCTCATCAGTGTCGTAACTAGACATTTTAGCGCCCTGGGCGAGACAGGGAACCAGCGCCCCCCATCTAAGTGGAAGTGACAATCGTCGAGTGGGCCGCACTGAAACCCCCTCCCTTCCTCCCCATTCTTCAAGGTCTGGCTTTGTTAGGATCTTCATGTAATAAGCCTCCATTGAATCAAAGTACTTTAAAAGCAGCTATCACATGCTAGCTGTATAAAAAATGAATTGGTTATTGAAATAAAACTCACTGAAACAAATTGAAACATAATTGTAATGGTACCATCTGTATCACACTGCCCCTTCATCACACTGTGCCTTCCATCACAGTTTCTTCTTTATCACACCGTGCCATGGAGCCATCTTTATCACATAGTGCCCCCTTATTACCATCACACTAAATTAATAATTATATATATATGTATATATATGTATATATATATATATTGTGGCAAGAGCTCGCTACTGCTGAAGCACACGCGAACAACTTCTTCCTTTTTATGTAGTTTTATTGTCAGAATGTTAAATGTTTTGACACCGTACAAATTTCACAGCAATTCTTGGACACCCTAAATGCTAGCTAGACATAGCTCAGCTCTCTCAAGACCAGCCAGCTTCCCCAACATTGGTCTCCCTGAACAAATGATACAAACAAGCTTTTATACCTGATACTCCTCCCCCAGCCTTAGCTTGATGGGCAGGTGACACACCCACCTTCTCTTTAAGAGGAAACGCCCATCACTGGCTCTGTTTGCTGTGGGGAAGGATCTTCCAAACCATGTAAGTTAACCAAACTTAAACTATTGTTTGTTACACATAAGTCATCAATCTAGGTGAATTACTGCACAAATGTTTTACTCTACTTCCATGCTTTCTCTGCATATTGCCAGCTAAATGCCTCCCTTTGTTACAATATACATACACACACACACACATGTACACACACACATACAATATAAAGAGCCTCCTAGTGTCCGCCATACCATACAGAGAGCATTCCTGTGACCTCTATACTATACAGAGAGCATTCCTATGACCGCCATACAATTCAGAGAGCATTCCTGTGACCTTCATACTATACAGAGAGCATTCCTATGACCGCCATACTATACAGAGAGCCTTCCTGTGACCTCCATACAATACAAAGAGCATTCCTGTGACCTCCATTCTATACAGAGAGCATTCCTATGACTGCCATACTATACAGAGAGCATTCCTATGATCGCCATACTATACAGAAAGCATTCCTATGACCGCCATACAATACAGAGAGCATTCCTATGACCACCATACAATACAGAGAGCATTCCTATGACCGCCATACTATACAGTGAGCATTCCTGTGACCGCCATACAATACAGAGAGCATTCCTATGACCACCATACAATACAGAGAACATTCTTGTGACTGCAATACAGATAAGATCCCCCCTCCCCTCCCTCCATAATAGAGAATACATCCCCCTCCTCTCCCCTCCCTCTATAATAGCAGCATACATCCCCCTCCTCTCTCTCCATAATAGCAGCTTACATCCCCTCCCATCCCTCCATAATAACAGCATACATCCCCCTCCCCTCCCTCCATAATAGCAGCTTACATCCCCCCTCACCTCCCTCCATAATAGCAGCTTACATCCCCCCTCCCCAGGGGCGGATCTAGAAAACTACTGTACCCGGGGCGATTTAGGGGGGTGATTTAGGCCCCGCCCCTTTCTAACAGTTTAGGCTGCCGACGGCTGCACAGTATGTGCAGGTCCGTCCAGCCGTGACAGGCAGGGACAGTGTGCTGCCCGGCTGCTCTGATTGTGTTTTAAACATATTGAGTTCCAAATCCAGACAGGACACACGGGGATTAGGCCACAAACGTACCCCATTGAACTCTTGCAGAAAGATATCTCAAACAGTCAAATCCGGTCTGATCTTGGCAGAGAGAAGAATCCGACAGTGAGGATGCTTGCTCCCCACCGTCGCCCTTTCCAACTTCCAACTGAACACTCATCCTAATGGCATTACCCTGCAGGCGAAATTGAAATGCCCCAGCATAGACTGGACCTGCTTCAACGTCACTCGCGAACACCTGAGCATCTCCGCTATAATCCGATCTTCCGTCTTGTCATGCGCAACCAAAACCCCCAGTGAATGGAAGAGGGCCTCCACCGAAAACAAGATCTCCCTGCAGGTGGAGACCTGACCTGGGCCCATCACAAGGAAATCATCAAGGTAATGGGCCACCCCATGATGGCCGGTGACGGCACAGATACACCAGTGCAGAAAGGTACTAAAAGATTTGAAGAACGTGCAGGACACAACGCATCACATTGGGAGGCACCTGTCTATGTAATATCTGTCATCCAGTCGGAATCCCATGAATGGGAATGAGACTGGATGGAGTGGGAGGAGACGAAAAACCGACTCAATGTCAACATTCGCCAAATGAGCCCCTGGACCAAAACTCCTCACCATTTCTAATGCCTCTTCAAAAGACTGGTATACCACAGTGCAGAACTTCTCTGGGATAGCATTATTCACAGATGCACCTTGTGGAAAGGAAAGGTGCTGAATTACCTGGAAAGTTCCCACAGCCTTCTTGAGAACCACTCTTACTGAGGAGACGACCAAGTCCCGTTAAGTGGGAGGGGGGTCCAAAAGGCCCACTCATGCAGCTGAGCGCAATTTCCTTGCGCACTTTGTCCACCACAACTTCCAGGAATAAACTGGCTGATTTCAGGTTCACTACCACCACTATCTTAACATACCCCACAATAGGCAACCGGAAACCATGAAGGAACCCTTTTCTTAAAAATTCTGCTGCCTCCTTAAAAGGATAGCGGTCTAGCCAGTGGCCCAGACTAACCACATTAATTGAGGATGTGGCCTTCAGCAGCACTGTTGTCAGGCTGGTTACCAGATCTTCCCCCTCTGGCAGGCCTATTGCAAGACTTGATGGGATAGATACCCCGCAATTCAGGCAGGTGTGAGTAAACCTACACTCGTTCCGTGTAAGCATTTGGTCTTGTTAAAGGGGTAGCAGCGGCCCGTCCGGAAAAGGGTGCGACAATTCTGCTGCATACTGACTGGCATCACCACAATACTCCCTGTGAAACCTCCCCCCAATAATCTTGGGATACCTTCAGTCATGTCTCTACATCTCTATAACCAAGCATAAGGCTCGCATGGCCATCATAATTTTCTCGAAATGCCTCATTGTATGCCAACCTCATCGTATGCCATCATCATCATCATTTATTTATATAGCGCCACTAATTCCGCAGCGCTGTACAGAGAACTCATTCACATCAGTCCCTGCCCCAGGGCGCAACAAAATGTACATTTTGTGCACCATGTGAAGGTACTTCAGCATGTCCATCCATTACTGAGGGCGAGTCTCCAAATAGCACGCAGCAAAAAGGTACGTCCCCATCAGCCAATTCTTATATGACATATATCTTGCTTCAGCCCTGCCACCCTGCACGAGGGCCTCAGTCAACACCTTTTTCCCCTTCATATCTTTATCTATCCTGTCCCGCACCGACACTCTAACCCCTTGAAATATAATCGCGCTAGCGCAGCGAGCCATTTTCCCACCTGTGAGGCGGGATCCTATGTAGTGATTCGCCTGCCGCCTGCACGCTGGACCATCCTCACGTGTTACAAAACGCTTGCACAAATTTTTGAGTAACTTCTGTGGACAGGACCCTGACCCGTCACACTCCATGCTAGAACTATAGCAGTCAGACCATATAGGTTTTATATCAGGTCATGCTCACCTGCAAAGGCAGATCCACCTTCCGAACCACCTATCAGTCCTTCGTCCAACAGCGCTCAGAAACGGCCCCCATGGTCCACCTATCTGGCATCCCGCTCATCAGCATAAGCTTCGCCATTTGCCGGGATAGGAATGTTACTCCCAGAGGCCTAAAACCGGGAACCACGAGATGCCGACCTACGCTCCCTATCACTTATTATCAGTGAACTCTGAATTGTTCTGGGAAATTGCTCCTCACGTTGCCTGTCAGTTCTACCATCACCCTGCTCTGAATTGCTACGGCACCGTGACCTGTTCAAATCGGACATACTGCCCTGACTATGCTGGGTGGTCGTAGCATGGCCTTCTGCTAGAAGCTGCACCTGATGAATCTCGCCTGCAGTGAGACTCGCCCCTCCTGGCCTACTTGCAGAAGCACCCTTCTGGCTCCCAGAAACCGAGCCCCCTTGGGAACAAGCGTACGCTGTGGGGCACTGCTCTTACCCATAGCAACCCTATGTCTCCATCTGGGGACCCCCATTCTAGCAAGGGGAGCCACCCCCACTGCTTCATAAACATGGAGGGCAGCTCTACTACCCCCAGCACCAGTGTAATTGCGGGACCTAGCTTCCCTAATGCCAGCGGGGAGAGGAACTACCCCTTCCATATCATACTTAAGCTGGGGGTCACTCCTACTCCCCCCAGCAGCAAGATGCCCTACTGCCCCCGAGGTATAGTGGTCTAGCCTCAATCCAGCCTGCGTGCCCTGAGTCCCTGCACTGTTCGGGAACAAGCAGGCATTAGAAGTCCTAGACCGGAAGGCTGCATAGCCTTCTGTCACAGACCGTGCCGGGGGTACACTAACATGCCCGCTCGCTCTCCTGGGGGCGGGGGGTGGCGAGCGGGGGACTCTGGTACAGGGCAATGTGCCAGAGGCAGTATCCATAGAACTCTCCATTCTGAAGTTCGTGGGGTGTGTATATGGATAGGCAGGGGGTTTGTGGAATGGGTGAAGGGTGAAAGGATGAAAGGGAAGGGACTGGGAGGAGGTGAACAATCGGAAATATAAATTAACAATACATGGAAAATACAGGGAGGAAAAACCAGACGGTACAGGCTAAAAGAATGGACAGCAGAGAACAAGGAAGTGAGGAGTAAGGGTGAGAAAGAAAATGCAATTAAAACTGCAGCAGGAGGCACAGGATACTGATCCACCAACGTCTAGTTTACAGAGACTGAATCATTCTCTGCTCATCCAACTTATAGACACTGTCTATCCCTCCCCTATGACATCAGATGGGCATACCCCATAGTTAACTATTAACCCCAGAAAATAAATCCAGTTTTAAAGATACAGTCTCAGCTTTTAAATTGTCTTCAATCTTATTTCAGCCCCTAGTTTTTATCCCATTCATATACATACTATTTTGGTTTTTAGTAATTCTATCAGATCAGTATAACATTAGTTAGAAAGCCTTGCGACCCTTATCTTCAGCTCCCCCACCTCGGTCTTGCAGCCTGTAAAGTTTACTATTCATTTTCCAGATTGCAACTGATCAGTACCATTAACACTTGTTTCAAAAAAGACATCAGTAATATGAGACCATGTGATGTACCTCTGTAGGTTATGAAAATTTGAACTACTAATATATTCCGATATGTGCTATTACTCTTATTTCAATGTTTCATCATCTAAAACAGGGCACGCCTGTAAATGTGGCCCAGAAGGAGTTTTGGTTGTGGCAAGGGGGCAGCACTGTTAATGGAAAAAAAAAAATCCTGCAAAAAAAAAAAGAAAAGAGAATACTTACCTTGTGGTCACGTCAGCTGGTACTCCGGCTCCCTCCCTTGTCTCCTCCTCCGTGCGGTGCTCACAGTGAATGTCGGGCGTGATGTCATCACGCCCAACATCCATTGCGGAGCGCAGCACAGAGGAGTCACCCGCACGAGAAGAACAATCAGCAGCACAGAATTGGGGAAAAGAAGAGAAGAGGACAGGAGAACAAGCCGATTAAAAGGTAAGTTAAGGGGGATTTTTTTTTTATTATTTCAAGGGACGCTGACCAGTGAATAAAAGTCACCTGGTCCTGGAGCATCATGGACCTTATCTCCCTGCTACATACTTCTACTTGTATTACTAATGGGGCATTATATATTATTCTCTTTGGCCCATTATAAGTTGTTATCCCTTAACTAACATAGTGGTGTAATTAGCAAAACAGGTCACAATTTGGGGTCACAGTGGTGTATGTGTCAGGTACCGCAGGCCTGGTCACGGCACCCTGATATACAATGCCTGGCTTAAATGCACTTTATTGATATTGCATCGAAACAATACAAAAAGTGATTATAGTATAATAACTAGAGAGGATTTTTTGAACAGGGCGATTGAAAGGTAAGTATAGGGGGATTTAAAAAAAAAGTGATATATATATATATATCCATCTCACTTTTTTTCTCATATATATATATGTTAACTATGTTTTCTATGTTTTTTTGGATGATCAGCTATCGTTATTGTTAGTGTATCTTATGTGCGGCCCAAACCAACTCGTCGTCTTCCAATGTGGCCCAGGGAAGCTAAAAGGTTGGACACCCCTGATCTAAAAGGTAGAAACTAAATGGAGGCTAAAGTGCCGTATACATGTATCAATAAAACATTACAGTCTGTCCATGTGAAAACATAATTTATTTTTTACTGAGAACATGACTTAATATCCAATTGTGTTTCATTTTCACCTAACAAGATTTAAACATCTGCTTAGCTTTTTGCTGATTATTATTAGAAAAACACTTGACGCTGACCCCGGGAAGAGCTGCAAAACAGAAATGATAAATCAAAACACTGAATTTGCATTTCCATAGTTTCAATGAGGCTTTACCTATTTTTATTGAGACTGCCAAATTCCATGTTCTAAATATACTCCTGGGTAATGATTGCATGACAGATACATAATAAATGACTAGATTACTCTTCAGGTTTCAAATGTTCTTTTGTGTAACCTGATAAAGCACTATGTTAAGTCATATAAATTTAAACTAACAAAGAGCAGCTGACGAGAATGTTTATTGACTAAAAATGATGTAACACGCTAACCATACTTTAATTGAAAACTAAGGGCCTCAGTAAGAGGTAGGAGCAAAGCAGAAGAAGGAGCAAATTTGCACCAGGGCAAAACCATGATATACTGCAGATTGGGAGGGGGGGTTGTAAATTTAAAAGACAGAGAGTAAACCCGATGACAGGAGATTGCAAATGACGTCACTTACAGCTGCGACTTGCAAAGTTCCGAATTTAAAGCAGCAATACTTACTTGGTTCCGTGCGTTGCCGCTTTAAATCGGAACTTTGCAAGTCGCAGCTGTAAGTGAGTCATTTACAACAGTTGCAATCTCCTGTCTTCGGAATTACTCTCTGTCTTTTTACTGGTAAGTAGTTATTTTTTCTTCGTCGCTCTGTTCAGTATAAGAATAATTGTGGAGGATTAAAGAATGTCAGTGTTTACAGCACCGATAACTCGATTACCACCGAATCAAAGTATCCAGAAATGAAATAGCTTGTGCCTTATGTGCC
Source organism: Mixophyes fleayi (assembly GCF_038048845.1). Classification (NCBI taxonomy): domain Eukaryota; kingdom Metazoa; phylum Chordata; class Amphibia; order Anura; family Limnodynastidae; genus Mixophyes; species Mixophyes fleayi. The sequence goes on from NC_134406.1 coordinate 94,473,211, forward strand.
AAATGAAATTTGATGTTTTGTTGAGGAACCATTCAGACTGTCACAGAACTGTAAGCAAGACTAGAAGTTGCCCTGTGAAATTGCAAACACTTCATCAATCTCCATCAGACAAGTTAATATATGAACGGCAAAGACTGTGAATATGCACTTTTTATTTATTTGTCCATGTGCACTTATTTGTCTACTAATTAAATTTCAAGGTGCATGTCAACTTTACTATCTATGGAACTGTCCCCAGAGAATCAGCTTGCCCCTACTATTTTTAAACTAAATGTCTGGCAAAATTGTGAAATGATTTTACACTACATATGGTTTACTGCTATTGCCTATCACTGCTCATTGTTGCTCATTGCACTGGGTTAGTTTACTAAACAGAAATGTCTGAAGAAACAGCATAATATATAACAATGCATGGCATTTTTAAAGTCCGTGCTATGCTATGAAAAACTGTATTGAGTCATGGTAGTAGGAAAAACAATCAAATGAAATTAACCATAGACTACTGATGTCTCTACTAATATAACTGGTGCAGGGTTCTCTATGCATAGGTATCTCGCCCAGCCACTTACCATTCATTCTAAAAATAGCTCCAAACATGATCCAGTTCATTCAAAACACAATGTTCCGAAACTGCTCTTTCCCATATAATAAACAATGACCAGGGCTGAAATTAAATGAGCTTATGCTATCGTTTATGCATTTTTAAAATGGCACCTCTCACAATATTTATGACCAATCGTATGCACTAACCATTGGACATTGAACTAGGTAAAGGAATAGAAGCCACCTGGACTACAGGACCAGTGGCGGAGTTACCATTACTGCGGCAGGTGCCATGTACTGGAGATAATGGGGCCTGCTGCATAGCAGATGCAGAGGGTTGGGGACCCCAGTTCCATCCTCCCCGCCTACCTGCACTGGGGCCCCCAGCTTGCTATTTCCGCCACTGTATAGGACAAGTATTAATAAGCAACTTTCAGAAAAAAAATGAGGCAGAACCTTGAGACTTGAACCAGCAAGTTCATGGTATCAGGGAAGGAATTATATATTATGGAAGAATGGTTTAATATAAGAGGAATGAGCAGACTCACTAACTTACTTACAAATAAGTCAAAGCAGGCTGAGTTATGAAGCACAATCCAGCTTAGTGGATAAGAATCATACTGTACAATTCTGATTTCCTAAGTTCACATCCCAGTGGAGCCTGATAATATCATTCCATTCCATCAATTTGTTTTAGTGATTGTGATGCTGAGCCTACAAGTATGTTCATCAGATTGCAGTGCAGAAAAGCTGATCAGATATGTAGTTTAATGGGATCCTGGTGCATGATTTCTTCCCAGGATTCTTTCTGGAGGCCTCAGATTGTCTGCTGGGTATCTGTGCGATTTACCCAATATTTGGCTAAATGTCTGATAAAGATTATATACTTGGGAATGATGCTTTTAAAAGTATTGTAGTAATGCCTCCCTTGATGACAAGTGTGCCACCTCTGAAACATATTTGTGTACCGCCAGGACTGGAATACTTAAGTAACACTCCAGGATCTGTGAAAGAAACCTCCAACAGGGATGGATCCTCTTCCTAACCTCTGACCTCAGAGAGACTTACTTTCGAGATGCATGTTCCCTTTTCCATATGACAACGGCCAGGACCAGAGATGTAAATGGCAACAGTTGGTTGTTAGATGCCAGAGTAAATTTGTGTTCCGAGAGGGTGGCCCTAGAATCTGGGGATGGTGGGATGAGTATGAGATTCTGCTGTGAGTTGCTGTGAGAGATCAAGAGGTATAGTCAAGTCAAGGGACGTCAACATGATATGTCAAGGAGTCAAGTGTCTGGAGTATGAATGTCCAATCTAACAGACATCCAGGAAGTTTTGTGAACTAATCCTGTCCACCAAAAGCAGTGAATTTGGCAGATAACGAGAGAGGACAGTGTGAGAGACTCTGGAGTGTTGTAAAAGCAAGGCAGGTAAAGTAAGACTAGAAGCATAGAGGCTGAAGAGTGAGAGATTATGTGACAGTTCCAATCAGTGAGAGTGTCAGCTCTGGGGATTAGTTATATGATACCCCAAATGTGATTATTGCAACCAAGAACTGTGTTGGAGAGTAAAACCAGTTCCTTATTTTATCAAAGAGAGATAGACTAGTGCACATTCATTTGTTATGAATAGATTGTACTGCGTTGCTACACCTGTATCAGCACCTAGTGCATTTGTTGTTATTTGCATACACATCCAATGGATCATGCGGTGAAGAAGACAGAGCAATACTTATGTGGCGAGTTCCAGAGTCTCTGGGAGTAGGTGTCCAAGCATATGCACATACACCACAACACGTATTGTTTTATTTAATTTATTATCATCATCTGCGGTTATATTACCCAGCGCTGTACATTGAGTGGATTGTGATACAAACTACATATAATGTCATGAAACAGAACGTAAAAATGCCTCTGCCAAACGAGCTCACAATCTGAGAGGCATGGGAACAATTTGTACATAAGGTAGCAAAATAACAAATGTAGCTGGTGGTGGGGAAAGTGTGTGTGGCTACCGTTAGGCAGAAGCATTATCAGCCACCAATATTGAAGCAGCAATTATGTGCAACTTTTGGTTGTGCGGTATGGTTAGAACAATAAAGACAGTGGAAGGACATGAAAGATGAACCAATCACTGCAGATTTGTCGACATCCAGCTGCTGACAACCATAACAGCCCCTGACCATTTATCTCAACTGAACCTCCTTCCTCTTCTGGATTGGAAAACAGTTTTGCTCTTGCGTTGTACGGGCACTCTTGTGGTTATCTGCCAGTGTAGTAGTATTTTTCTTTGCTGCTGCACACAGAACCAGGACACTTGTTCCTCATGTTCACAGAAGTTGTGTAGCTACCATCAAACCAATGATGCTGCGTAAGTCACCAACGGAGGAACAGAGATAGCAATAGCAGTACCGATTGAACTCTCTGGGGGGTATTCAATTGTTAGCGTTAACCAAAAAAAACTAGCGCTCAAAAAATATTACCGTTTATACGGTAATATTGCGCGTATTTTTATTTCTGCTTAGTTATTTTTGGGATTGTTTTACATGAGTGGGTATATATATATATATATATATATATATATATATATATATACTATCATGCCTTCACTTAGAGAAAAAAAAATATTCATTGAAATATTTAATGAAATATAGAAGAAAATATGCCATAGATCTTCGTCCTCATCAAATATGGTCCAAGTAAGTCTCACTTCCTACTGTTGATCTTTTGCAGTCCACAAAGTGTTTCACCATTAATGTCAAGAGCCTTGACTTCCTCTTTTTCTTTTGCTTGCTCTATTATTTACCAGTTCTGTTTTATCAACATTGGGAATGTATGGTTACTAATGGTCAAGAAGAGCTTTAACCAGTAATGAATCCTGTTTTAAGGTAATTTCGTGACAATGGACTCTATAGCTTCACTTTGAAGGCCCACCAGATTGCACCATTTATCTAAAATAAATGTACAATGATTTAAGTTAATAGCCATATGTATAATATTTATGCAAATTGTATTTTTTCTAAAACCACTGACACACAGGGTTTGGGCCTGTTGCAGTCTCTGCTTCAATGCTTAAGTATCAACATGCTGGGGAATGTTTGTGAACTTTAGTGTCACTGTTGCAGAATAAAATCCGAACATAAAGGATAACAAAAGACAAGGAACCACATCACTACAGTAAAGAGTAACTCCAGAGTGTACAACTTAATAAACATCGCCATCTACTGTCCCTTCATTGTAATCACTCACATAATACTTGACCTAAAGCTGTTGCTGTAGTCCATCATTGCCTTCAGTGATGCACCCATTGAACAGGTATCTCAGGCAGCAAGTTTTGGGTGATAACAGAGTGAAGGGAATTATGAAAAAATGCTGTTTTTAATTCATATGTGGTATTTTTGTAAGATCTAATAATACTTTAAGAGACAAATATTGTATTTTTAAAGTGCAAACAGCTTATAAACAAATGTTTATGGCATAGTTGCCTACTCTCCCGGAATGTCCGGGAGACTGCTGAATTTCTGGGAGTCCTCCTGGACTCCCAGGAGAGCAGGGCAACCCTACCAGTTCCTAACCACCTCAATAGTAAAGGGGCGGGGGCGGGCCCTGTTTTCAAAGACTGTGAAATCTCCTTTTGCTGCCATACTGGCCATTACTATAGACAATGAAAACAGTACAGTATGTTGTTACATGTTACATGTTTAGTACATGTCATAGGCCACAGCTGAATACAAGACCTGCCAATGTAGTTGAGATAACTCATACTTGCCAACTCTCCCGAAATGTCCAGGAGATTAACGGAATTCAGCTAGGTCTCATGAATTCCCGGGAGAGCAGGTAAGTCTCCTGCATCCTGGTACTGCCTAGCCTAAATGGCGCGATTCATGGTGAATCGCGTCATTTTGGCCCCGCCCCCTCGACAAAACAGCATTTTAGTCACGCTCCTCTCCTGGACTACACTTGCCGAAAGTAGGCAAGTATGAGATACATGGCTACATGTAATTCTTATAAGAGGGTTTAAACCTTTAAATAATATTTATATATTAGATTGTACATGCCATCCAGTAATTTTTATCAGATATATTGCATTATCCTTCTGTCTTCCTTCTGAGATTTTTATATTTCAAATATTATATTTTTGTTGCCCTTGAGTAAGACAGAACTCAGCTCTGTTTTTTTGCACTGGATACTACTGTATCTACAGATCATTTTTAATAGTTTCCAAAGGAAAATAAAAATAAACAATGATGCTTAGACAATATAAAAGTGTTCATGAAAAACATAGACACAATACATTGCAGGAGAATCAATAATTATATTTACCTGAATGTGGAAAATAATTTTAATAAACACACATGCAGCAGCTGTATAGGAGACTTTATCCCAAGGAAACAGTATATTTATATCACTGTAGTGCAATTATTATTTTTGCAGTGTGTATTTCTAGACTGCAGATCAAATAAATCCTGTAATATATTTCTCTTGAGTGGGCAGTAAGCACAAATAAGAAATACCGGAGTTGTACATTCCATTTTTCTCTTACAATGGGCCAGTTAGAGGTCAATTTGTTGACATCAGTAGGATTAAAAACCCTAATTGTTGGCTGGATAAAGTTCCACTGTAAGTGTGGCAAGTATAGGATATCTGTCAGCGGAAGAGACAGCATTTTCATCTAAAAAAATAAATTGTAGATCATTTGGTTATATATATATATTTTCTCAATTTATGAAAAGTAACACATATAACTTCATAAAAATGTTAGATTTTTACCGACATGCCATGTCTGTTTAATCTGTTTAAAGACGACCACATCAGTGTACAACAGATAATTAATTCTAATAGTACTAGTAGTATACAGTATAATTGTACCATATACATAAAATTACCTAGTTACCATGCTTTTCAGTTAGAGAATTGTCACATGCTCTGAAAACGGCAGTCTTTTTTAGCTAAAGGAGATGCAGCATTTAAATTATGCTGTCCCCTCACTATTATATCATATGCACATTCCTGATACCTGTCATGTGCTGAATTTCTTATTTCTTTAGCTGAAAATACTTTTTCAGCTAAAGTAATGCTATCTTTAGGCAAGATTGAATCTTTGAAAGATGCAGATGCTTGCCTGTCCAAGCAATTATTTAACCCTGCATAATAGAGAAACAATAGCACACGAGTAATTGAATGAATTTAGCATAATTTTTATCTCAAAATCTGAATCTCAAAATAACGGGCTGGATACGATTTTATGGTGTGGAAAATTCCGACACCGATGAATCGCACACTTAAACTCCGAAGCTGTGAAAAAACGATTGAAATATAAGCAGACTTACCTCCATACCGATGGTGTAGATCTCCAATTGCAGCAGGATACTGACTGCAAGTGATTCCGACTACTGAGGTGGCTGTCACTAGACTGATGTCATTGCGACCTCTATCACTTTTAATTTAAAGCGGCAATGTCGGGTTAAGAGTTTAAACATTTAACCTGCGGGGTCCTGACAGTGTTCAGCTGTAAATGACCCAAATTTTGAAAGGTTTAATGGATCCAAATCTTCTAAGCTTCAAAAGATCCAATTCTTCTTAGCTTTAAACCCCAAAACAAATCCCAAGGTTCCTGTAACTGTCCATAAAAGAGCCATAACATTATTCCAAAGATCCAGTAGCTGTCCATAAAATTTTAAGGTTCTTGTTTTTTTTGTAGAGGGGGGGGGGGGGATTCATAAAATTGAGCATTGGCATGTTTAGGACACCTCTGAAAGTAAAATCCATTACTTTAGATAGCAAGAAGTCCTCCCTCGTTTCACGATTGATCATGCCATTGGTGATAGGGAGCTGTTCTGCCACCATGTTGTGATACACTTTCAGTGGGTCTTTGCCATTGTTCTCCTCACATTGAGACAAGGGGGAACGTGACAAACCATCAGCATTGCCATTCAGTTTTGTTCCTTTAAATTCAATATTTTATGGATGTACAATGACCAACAGTGAAGACGAGCAGCAGTCATAGCTAGAACTCCCTTTGCAGGATTAAAAATTAATACTAATGGTTGATGATCAGTTACCAACATGAACTTTTGTCTAACCAAATTTTGCTTAAATATTTTTACTCCCCATATTAGACTTAAGGCCCCTCGACCAATTTGAGCATAATTTCTCTCTGCTACTGTTAAGGACCATGAAGCAAATGCTATTGGTTTCTTGCTTACATCTCTCATTGTATGTGACAACACTGCTCCAAAGCCATATGTTGCCAGTTTATGGACAGTTTTGGATCAAAATGGGTGAGTATTTTATCAGATGTAATCAGTATTTTGTTTCTGAGAATGCTTTTTCACAGTCAGTGCTGTATATTTTCTCCCAGGGTCTTTTGACACTTGCGGACAGTCAGGAGTTTCCCTGACCAGCTCACCCTTTCAATATGGCCTCGTTTGAGACATTTTCTACACACTCTGTTTTTAAACCAGCATTGACTGGCATCATGTGAGGACTTTCCACTGCGGAAAAAGGACTGTCTCTGATTCCAGTGGATTGGATGTGTGGTACAATCAAGCCCCTTTCTTTGCAATACTGATCCCTGGTTGCATCCTCTATTGAAATAGCTATAGACAATGTCCGCTCTATGGTCAGTTCAGGCTAGCAATTTCTTTTGTGCATTTTCACTTGTTATACCACATACTAAATGGTCTCTTAGGACATCTGATAACTAGAGATGCTCAGGCTCAGATCCCTGAGAACCGAACACACCCGAACTTAGCATATACGAGTACCAAGCCGAGTCAGCTCGGTACTTTTGCGCTTTTATCAGAATCTAAAACAAGGCAAAATGTCATTGTTACATCGTCGGATCTCGGATCTCGCAAGTTTTGAAATCTATATTATAATCTATTCCATGGCGATCTAGCGCCATTTGAAAGAGGGACACAGAAGGGGTAGCACAGTATGTAGAGCAGTTGGGCAGCAACATAGATAGAATTGAAAGAGGATGGGGTAGCAGTGTTCAGCAAAGTGCTGATTCTTTGCACCCCACAAATGCGATGTGCAGCCCCGCTGGCACTCCGCTGATCACTGGAGCAATGCTGATGAAGAGTTTGATCTTCGTCGCCAGAGTTACATTTTTTACTTATATTTCAGTAAAAGTTTTCTCAGTGATGAAGACACCGTGGTTATTGCTAGGGATGAGCGCACTCGGATTTATGAAATCCGAGCCCACCCGAACGTTGCCGATCCGAGTCGGATCCGAGACAGATCCGGGTATTGGCGCCAAATTCAAATCTGAAACTGAGGCTCTGACTCATAATCCCGTTGTCGGATCTCGCGATACTCGGATCCTATAAATTCCCCGCTAGTCGCCGCCATCTTCTCTCGGGCATTGATCAGGGTAGAGGGAGGGTGTGTTAGGTGGTCCTCTGTCCTGGTAGATCTCGTGCTGTGCTGTTTAGTTCTGTGCTGTGCTGTTTAGTTCTGTGCTGTGCTGTGCTGTGCTGTGCTGTGCTGTGCTGTGTTCTGCAGTATCAGTCCAGTGGTGCTGTGTGCTGTGCTCTGTCCTTCTGAGGTCAGTGGTGCTGCTGGGTCCAGTGCTGTGTCCTGTTCAGTCCAGTGGTGCTGTGTCCTGTGCTCTGCGCTTCTAAGGGCATAGTTATTTCCCCAATATTCCCCTGTGTTTAAAAAAATAAAAAAAGTTATTTAAAAAAATACCAAAAACTAATTTAATTTTTTTTAATTACCACAAAATTTGCACAACCAATCCTGCAGTATAAGCCCATTGGTACTGCAATATTACCAAGTTCACACATTCAGCAGTAAAAGTCCAGTGGTACTGCAATATTACAAAGTTTACACATTCTGCAGTATCAGTCCAGTGGTGCTGTGTCCTGTGCTCTGTCCTGCTGAGTTCCGTAGTGCTGCTGGGTCCTGTGCCGTGTCCTGTTCAGTCCAGTGGTGCTGTGTCCTGTGCTCTGTGCTTCTAAGGGCATAGTTATTTCCCCATTATTCCCAAGTTTTTAAAAAATAAAAAAAAAGTAAAAAAAAAATTACAATTAAAAATTAAAAAAAATATATATATAATTATAACCAAATTTGCAAAACCAATCCAGCAGTATAAGTCCATTGGTACTGCAATATTACAAAGTTCACACATTCTGCAGTATCAGTCCAGTGGTGCTGTGTCCTGTGCTCTGTCCTGCTGAGTTCCGTAGTGCTGCTGGGTCCTGTGCCGTGTCCTGTTCAGTCCAGTGGTGCTGTGTCCTGTGCTCTGTGCTTCTAAGGGCATAGTTATTTCCCCATTATTCCCAAGTTTTTAAAAAATAAAAAAAAAGTAAAAAAAAATAAAAAATTTAAAAAAAAATAAAAATATATAATAATTATAACCAAATTTGCAAAACCAATCCAGCAGTATAAGTCCATTGGTACTGCAATATTACAAAGTTCACACATTCTGCAGTATCAGTCCAGTGGTGCTGTGTCCTGTGCTCTGTCCTGCTGAGTTCCGTAGTGCTGCTGGGTCCTGTGCCGTGTCCTGTTCAGTCCAGTGGTGCTGTGTCCTGTGCTCTGTGCTTCTAAGGGCATAGTTATTTCCCCATTATTCCCAAGTTTTTAAAAAATAAAAAAAAAGTAAAAAAAAATAAAAAATTTAAAAAAAAAAAAATATATAATAATTATAACCAAATTTGCAAAACCAATACAGCAGTATAAGTCCATTGGTACTGCAATATTACCAAGTTCACACATTCTGCAGTATCTTGTGCTACATATAATGGAGACCAAAAATTTGGAGGATAAAGTAGTGAAAGATCAAGACCCACTTCCTCCTAATGCTGAAGCTGCTGCCACTAGTCATGACATAGACGATGAAATGCCATCAACGTCGTCTTCCAAGCCCGATGCCCAATCTCGTAGTACCGGGCATGTAAAATCCAAAATGCCCAAGTTAAGAAAAAGTAGCAAAAAGAGAAACTTAAAATCATCTGAGGAGAAACGTAAAGTTGCCAATATGCCATTTACGACACGGAGTGGCAAGGAACGGCTTAGGCCCTGGCCCGTGTTCATGACTAGTGGTTCAGCTTCACCCACGGATCTTAGCCCTCCTCCTCCTCCCCCCCCCTACAAAAAATTGAAGAGAGTTATGCTGTCAGCAACAAAACAGCAAACAACTCTGCCTTCTAAAGAGAAATTATCACAAATCCACAAGGCGAGTCCAAGGATGTTGGTGGTTGTCAAGCCTGACCTTCCCATCACTGTACAGGAAGAGGTGGCTCGGGAGGAGGCTATTGATGATGTAGCTGGCGCTGTGGAGGAACTTGATGATGAGGATGGTGATGTGGTTATTGTAAATGAGGCACCAGGGGGGGAAACAGCTGATGTCCATGGGATGAAAAAGCCCATCGTCATGCCTGGTCAGAAGACCAAAAAATGCACCTCTTCGGTCTGGAGTTATTTTTATCCAAATCCAGACAACCAATGTATGGCCATATGTAGCTTATGTAAAGCTCAAATAAGCAGGGGTAAGGATCTTGCCCACCTAGGAACATCCTCCCTTATACGTCACCTGAATAACCTTCATAGTTCAGTGGTTAGTTCAGGAACTGGGGCTAGGACCCTCATCGGTACAGGGACACCTAAATCCCGTGGTCCAGTTGGATACACACCAGCAACACCCTCCTCGTCAACTTCCTCCACAATCTCCATCAGATTCAGTCCTGCAGCCCAAGTCAGCAGCCAGACTGAGTCCTCCTCAATACGGGATTCATCCGAGGAATCCTGCAGCGGTACGCCTACTACTGCCACTGCTGCTGTTGCTGCTGTTAGTCGGTCATCTTCCCAGAGGGGAAGTCGTAAGACCGCTAAGTCTTTCACAAAACAATTGACCGTCCAACAGTCGTTTGCCATGACCACAAAATACGATAGTAGTCACCCTATTGCAAAGCGTATAACTGCGGCTGTAACTGCAATGTTGGTGTTAGACGTGCGCCCGGTGTCCGCCATCAGTGGAGTGGGATTTAGAGGGTTGATGGAGGTATTGTGTCCCCGGTACCAAATCCCGTCGAGATTCCACTTCACTAGGCAGGCGATACCAAAAATGTACAGAGAAGTACGATCAAGTGTCCTCAGTGCTCTAAAAAATGCGGTTGTACCCACTGTCCACTTAACCACGGACATGTGGACAAGTGGTTCTGGGCAAACGAAGGACTATATGACTGTGACAGCCCACTGGGTAGATGCATCCCCTTCCGCAGCAACAGCAACAGCTGCATCAGTAGCAGCAACTACAAAATGGCGGCTCGTGCAAAGGCAGGCAACATTGTGTATTACACGCTTTAATAAGAGGCACAACGCTGACAACATATTAGAGAAAATGAGGGAAATTATCTCCCAGTGGCTTACCCCACTTAGACTCTCATGGGGATTTGTGGTGTCAGACAATGCCAGTAACATTGTGCGGGCATTAAATATGGGCAATTTCCAGCACGTCCCATGTTTTGCCCACACCATTAATTTGGTGGTGCAGCATTACCTCAAGAGTGACAGGGGTGTGCAGGAGATGCTTGCGGTGGCGCGCAAAATTGCTGGACACTTTCGGCATTCAGCCAGTGCCTACCGCAGACTAGAGGCACATCAAAAAAGCATGAACCTGCCCTGCCATCACCTCAAACAAGAGGTTGTGACGCGCTGGAACTCCACCCTCTATATGCTGCAGAGGATGGAGGAGCAGCAAAAGGCCATTCAGGCCTACACAGCCACCTACGACATAGGCAAAGGAGTGGGGATGCGCCTCAGTCAAGCGCAGTGGAGACTAATTTCCGTGTTGTGCAAGGTTCTGCAGCCATTTGAACTTGCCACACGAGAAGTCAGTTCCGACACTGCCAGCTTGAGTCAGGTCATTCCCCTGATCAGGCTGTTGCAGAAGCAGCTGGAGAAAGTGAGGGAGGAGCTGGTAAGCCATTGCGATTACACCAAGCATGTAGCTCTTGTGGATGTAGCCCTTCGTACGCTTTGCCAGGATCCGAGGGTGGTCACTCTTTTAAAGTCAGAGGAATACATTCTGGCCACCGTGCTCGATCCTCGGTTTAAAGCGTATGCTGTGTCTCTGTTTCCGGCGGACACAAGTCTACAGCGGTGCAAAGACCTGCTGGTCAGGAGATTGTCCTCTGAAGAGGACCGTGACATGCCAACAGCTCCACCCTCATTTTCTTCCACATCTATGGCTGCGAGGAAAAAGCTCAGTTTTCCCAAAAGAGGCACTGGCGGGGATGCTGATAACATCTGGTCCGGACTGAAGGACCTGCCAACCATTGCAGACATGTCTACTCTCGCTGCATTGGATGCTGTCACAATAGAAAAAATTGTGGATGATTACTTTGCTGACACCATCCAAGTAGACATGTCAGACAGTCCATATTGTTACTGGCAGGAAAAAAAGGCAGTTTGGAAGCCCCTGTACAAACTGGCTCTATTTTACCTGAGTTGTCCCCCCTCCAGTGTGTACTCGGAAAGAGTTTTTAGTGCAGCGGGGAACCTGGTCAGTGAGCGGCAAAGGAGGTTGCTTCCTCAGAACGTTGAAAAAATGATGTTTATAAAAATGAATAATCAATTCCTCAATGAAGTACAGCACTGCCCTCCAGATAGTACAGAGGGACCTGTGGTTGTGGAGTCCAGCGGGGACGAATTGATAATGTGTGATGAGGAGGAAGTACACACTGTAGGGGGAGAGGAATCAGAGGTTGAGGATGAGGATGACATCTTGCCTCAGTAGAGCCTGTTTAGTCTGTACAGGGAGAGATGAATAGCTTTTTTGGTGTGGGGGCCCAAACAAACCAATCATTTCAGCCAAAGTTGTTTGGTAGGCCCTGTCGCTGAAATGATTGGTTTGTTAAAGTGTGCATGTCCTATTTCAACAACATAAGGGTGGGTGTGAGGGCCCAAGGACAATTCCATCTTGGACCTTTTTTTTTGCATTATATGACCAATCAACAGTCGTTTGCCATGTTCAAAAAGTAAAACCAAATTTAAAAAAATTCAAGAAATTAAACCAAAAGTAAAATGCCTTGTCATAATTTAAAACAAGAGGTATTGACGTGCTCTAAAACTACTGTATTGTTGTTTATATTTTATAAACACTACACTTGAAAGCTTGAGTCTTTCAATAAAAAAGTAACTGTCCATTGCACGAATATTTGCAACAGGGACAATTTTAGGGTTAAGAAAGTCAACTAATAACACTTCGACGCTGTCTGTCTTTATAAACACTACACTTGGAAGTTGGAGGAGGTATTGTGGCCCCGGCACCAAATTTACTACCGGGGCCACTCCACTGTGCAGTCCATATTTAGGTGTATCAGATATTAAACAACGGTGACAGTTGATGCCCAATTTTTTAATTATATTGTGGCCTCGGTACCAAATTGTGTACCGGGGCCACCACACTACGCAGTCCATACCCTTTTTTGGTGGAATTCTGACACGTGGAGGGTTTTTTAATTATATTGTGGCCTCGGTACCAAATTGTGTACCGGGGCCACCACACTACGCAGTCAAGATAGATAGATGCGTATCATAGATAAAGTACATTCAGTGGTGTGGGGCAAATTGAAAAATATTCAAAATGCACTGACATTATCAAAAACAAGAGGTTGTCACACGCTAAAACTCCAACATGTATATGATGGAGAGGATGGAGGAGCAGCCGTATGTGTAGTGTAATGCAGACCTGTTAAAGGTTTTTTATATATTTTATTGTGGTGCCCAGTGCCCACTCCTCTAGGCAGTCCAGGTACATTTATTGGTGCGAATCATAAAAGTTCAGGGTTTTTAATATATTGTGGTGACCCACTCCTCTACGCAGTCCAGGTACATTTATTGGTGCGATTCATAAAAGTTCAGGGTTTTTAAGATATTGTGGTGACCCACTCCTCTACGCAGTCCAGGTACATTTATTGGTGCGATTCATAAAAGTTCAGGGTTTTTAATATATATTGTGGTGACCCACTCCTCTACGCAGTCCAGGTACATTTATTGGTGCGAATCATAAAAGTTCAGGGTTTTTAATATATTTTGTGGTGACCCACTCCTCTATGCAGTCCAGGTACATTTATTGGTGCGAATCATAAAAGTTCAGGGTTTTTAATATATATTGTGGTGACCCACTCCTCTACGCAGTCCAGGTACATTTATTGGTGCGAATCATACAAGTTGATGGTTTTCTTATTATATATCTTGTGGTGACCCACTCCTCTACGCAGTCCAGGTACATTTATTGGTGCGATTCATAAAAGTTCAGGGTTTTTAATATATATTGTGGTGACCCACTCCTCTACGCAGTCCAGGTACATTTATTGGTGCGAATCATAAAAGTTCAGGGTTTTTAATATATATTGTGGTGACCCACTCCTCTACGCAGTCCAGGTACATTTATTGGTGCGATTCATAAAAGTTCAGGGTTTTTAAGATATTGAGGTGACCCACTCCTCTACGCAGTCCAGGTACATTTATTGGTGCGAATCATAAAAGTTCAGGGTTTTTAATATATATTGTGGTGACCCACTCCTCTACGCAGTCCAGGTACATTTATTGGTGCGAATCATAAAAGTTCAGGGTTTTTAATATATATTGTGGTGACCCACTCCTCTACGCAGTCCAGGTACATTTATTGGTGCGAATCATACAAGTTGATGGTTTTCTTATTATATATCTTGTGGTGACCCACTCCTCTACGTAGTCCAGGTACATTTATTGGTGCGATTCATAAAAGTTCAGGGTTTTTAAGATATTGAGGTGACCCACTCCTCTACGCAGTCCAGGTACATTTATTGGTGCGAATCATAAAAGTTCAGGGTTTTTAAAATATATTGTGGTGACCCACTCCTCTACGCAGTCCAGGTACATTTATTGGTGCGAATCATAAAAGTTCAGGGTTTTTAATATATATTGTGGTGACCCACTCCTCTACGCAGTCCAGGTACATTTATTGGTGCGATTCATAAAAGTTCAGGGTTTTTAATATATTGTGGTGACCCACTCCTCTACGCAGTCCAGGTACATTTATTGGTGCGATTCATAAAAGTTCAGGGTTTTTAATATATTGTGGTGACCCACTCCTCTACGCAGTCCAGGTACATTTATTGGTGCGATTCATAAAAGTTCAGGGTTTTTAATATATTGTGGTGACCCACTCCTCTACGCAGTCCAGGTACATTTATTGGTGCGATTCATAAAAGTTCAGGGTTTTTAAGATATTGTGGTGACCCACTCCTCTACGCAGTCCAGGTACATTTATTGGTGCGATTCATAAAAGTTCAGGGTTTTTAATATATATTGTGGTGACCCACTCCTCTACGCAGTCCAGGTACATTTATTGGTGCGAATCATAAAAGTTCAGGGTTTTTAATATATATTGTGGTGACCCACTCCTCTACGCAGTCCAGGTACATTTATTGGTGCGAATCATAAAAGTTCAGGGTTTTTAATATATATTGTGGTGACCCACTCCTCTACGCAGTCCAGAAAGATACCTTGTTGCAACGTTTTGGACTAATAACTATATTGTGAGGTGTTCAGAATACACTGTAAATTAGTGGAAATGCTTGTTATTGAATGTTATTGAGGTTAATAATAGCCTAGGAGTGAAAATAAGCCCAAAAACTTGATTTTTAAACTTTTTATGTTTTTTTCAAAAAAAATCCGGATCCAAAACCTTAAATCCGAACCGAGACCTTTCGTCAAGTGTTTTGCGAGACAAATCCGAACCCCAAAAATAACGAAAATCCGGATCCAAAACACAAAACACGAGACCTCAAAAGTCGCCGGTGCACATCCCTAGTTATTGCACAATTCTTTACTATAGAACTGCAGGAAACACATTACACAGAAGATAGATTTACACACCAACTATATACAGCACAGAACAAGATCCATTGCATCCGTCCACCGAATACACACACACAATATCACACAATAACAGGAACTACATACACCACAATTGGCTCTCCATGTTTTATTAGGCTTCATTTCCTGTCCATCTGTGCTGGTGATAGTTTGACTAAGTTCCTCTTTGTTGTGACTCGGACTGTGAATTGGGCATTGCTTCTCTATTCTGCCCCTGAACTCAGATTACTTATTGGACTCTTTTATATGCTTCCTGCCCCTGACCTGTCACAAAACTTACCTGCTTCACACCACTACGCTACTAATTTCCTTTGCCTCTGTGTAGAGATCAGCACGTCCAGGTTCAGGCAGTCACATGATCATGGCTGGGAGGCGGCATATTCAAATCTGCAGAGTATATAAAGCTCACTCTGATACTGTCAGAGCAACAGGTATTCATACCCAGACTAACTCCCTGTTATGCTGTATTGCTGCTGACCTTGGCTTCCCTTGTGATTCCTTTTTGGATAGTGCTTCTCACTGTTCACCCCTCATGTACCAGTCCTTGCTTATTTTGACCACTCTCTTTTGGATCCTGAATTTGTACTGCACTATTGCCTGTGTTCCAGATCCTGACTTGTTATTGCACTACCCTTCTGCTACCGCCAGTCTATCAGTCATCGGTTAACTGACCTGCTTTCGGATTCCTTTTTCGCTCCGTTGTGTTATGCCTAGTGGCTGATCAGAAGGCTGCGAACTGTGTGTTCTGAGGCGCAAAAGTCCATCCAGCCCTGCGGAAGCTCTTGGTAAAGATCGGAGGACTCATTAGACTCTGTACCTCTTTTTGGCCAGCGCTAAACCACATTTATCCATCACCCAAGGGCACTCCTCCTGAGACAATCATTACAGACCTCAGATTGTTTACTGAACTCTGCTTCTGTACAATAACTGTCCCTTACATTTTATTTTTGTCCCTTATATTTTATTAGACTTTACTCTCACATCTAAAAGATACCTGGTCTGGATTTCCTTTTGCCTCCAACCGTGGTCTGTCCATCTTTATTCCCGCACTACCCAGAGATAATAAGCCCATACTACTATGTATCAAGTCCTGGGTGCAACCAAGTATATCACGCTGAAGAACTCGTGAAGTAGTTCTACAGATCTCATTATCTCAATGGGTATTGTTCTAACACCATCATCCCTGATTGATGACAATGTTTCATCTCCTAAAGTAATTTCACAACAGTATGCTGTTGATTTGTGGTTTCCAGACTGTTTCTGGAAGCATGGTATAAAGGAAGCAGCCGATAGAAAACATAATATATTGCAACACTACCCATGACCAGACCCATAAAAACAGCTTGCTGGATTAATTACGAAAGTGTTCAAATCTTGCATTAATTTTCCAGCTGTGCAAAGGGAATTACTAAACAATGGGATCTCCATATTGACACAGACACTTTATTACACTGCTAATGATAGGGAAAGAAAACAGGCAAATATCCCTGAAAAGCTAAAAGGTGTATTTACACTACTACAATTGCTCTATGCTACATATAGGGATGTTAATGTTACTTTGTTATATTAACAGTATTTCTTTTACTGCATGTAGGTGATGGAAATAATTAAAACTCTTAAAGACTCCAGAAGAGTAGGCATCCTCCTGGACCGCGGTGAAGGTGGGGCTTAATGATGCAGTTTGGTGTAATTAAGTCCCACCCCTTGCTATGAAATGCCCTCCTACCCCCTGTCACATGACCTCTGCCCCGGGATCTCCTGGAGGTGAGGTTTGAAAGTCGGCAAGTATGCTGTATATTAGCATTTTTCCTAGTGCACTGATTAACATTTGTAGAAACTGTTATTCAGAAACTCTGCACCTCTGTGTTTATGCAGCTCCATAGCAGGTCAAGAGGTGTAATCCGTTTTACTGAATACTACTCCATTGCTTGCTCGCCCAAATTCAATTGCAGTACTCGTAAAGGTCCAAAGGGTCTATTTGTGAACTACCGCAAAATTGGCATGCACATTGGCATTCCTTATCGCCTCTTTTTTCAGCAATAAGGGTATGAGGTAGCGGGGCCATTAACAAAAAAGTCCTGCCATGTGTGACAGAAGTGCTGGTAAAAAAGTGAATGGCAGGTACATAAGTCCTAGAATCCTGTCATTTGTATGTTAAAACACCAGGGAGATTGTTTGCGTCTGAGGAAAAGTTTCTGAAAATCTGTTTCTCAGCTTCAGGAAAAGCTGGTAAGGATCCCTGGTGGAGAGTGGTATGGAGAAAGTAGGATGGGCTCCATAGAAAAGGCCTAGTCCAAGTTTTCTGGTCTGCAGGCTCACAACAGACTAATTAGGAGCTGCACCTGAGTGGTGTCTGTAAAAGTTTGTAACTCTGCCTCAATCACTCTCTTATTGTCTGAGGAGGAGGTCAGGTAAATGTATTAAGCTCTGATTTTGCAAATCCAGCGATTTTCTCGGGAGAGTTGGAACTCGCAGATGTATGAACCTAAGATTTCATATAAAATCTCCAAAGTTGTGTTTCTGTCAAAATCGCTATTTCCAAAATCGATAGAGATCAAACTCCTGACTGTTTGCCACTCTAGCTATGCAAGTCTCAAATGTGTGAAGCTGCGGTTAAGCAAACTCTCCTGAGTTTGCTTGGAAAATTGCTACATACAACACGCTGCATCCTAGTAGCATGATTAGTAAACACATCACTGTTACTTCAGTTCTTCTGGCCAAGAAGAAGAAGAAGAAATCTGATTGGTGAGTATTTTGGGGTTTTCTTATTTTTAATAAATGTATGTGGTATGAATGAGGGTGTGTATTGTTTTTATTAGGGATTTATTATTTTTATTAAATGTATGTGGTTGTTAAGAGGGTGTTGTGGTTTATTTAACATTTTGGCATGTTGACACTTGTAGTTCTCCAAGTGCCAGCATGCCCTGGCTGCCATGGGTATGCTAGTGTTTGTAGTTATACAAGTATCAGCATGCCCACACTGTTTATGGCAGCCCCGGCTGGCTACGACTTGTAGTTCCACAAAACAAAATGGCGTCCATTTGGATTTTTTTAAACTATATAAACGCCATTTATTTCCCAACACCCACCGCCAAGGGGTATAGGAAGAGCCCTAGTGCTTTCAGCACTGGGCTGGTTATTCCTAGAGGGGGGCCTGCTTGTTTTTTTCGGCAGACACAACTCCCAAGGGAATCCAGCCCAGCATTGAACAGCCTGGGGTTGGTTGTCATTATGGCAGGGGGACCCCTGCCTCATGTCCCCCTGCTATAGTGCCACCCACCCCAGGCTGGTTTGCCTCGTGCTGGTTGAGTGAAAATTGGGGAGACCCAATGCAAAATTTTTCCCCCATTTCACGTAACCAGCACTAGCTTGGCAGCACTAGGGTTAATAGTGGTCAGGCGGGGGGTCCCCATGCTTTTTCTTTTTTTTTTTTTCTTTTTTTTTTACTTTTATCTATTTTTAAACATTTGACAGCTGCTGGAGCTCCGGCTGTATAGACAGAACAGTGCAACAGTGACGAGTTTACTAACCACTTCGGAAACACAGGAGAGTTAGCTAAACACGTGAGTGTTTGACATTGCAGCAAAGCGCCAGAGATGACCAGCGATTTTTAAGATCAGAGTAAAAATCGCAGTTTAATACATCTGGCATCTTGGGGACTACAATCGCGGGCTATTACCTGAGATTTGCTGTGATTTTAAAATGCTGAAAAAATCGGACCTTGATACATTTACCCCCAGATGTCAGATGTCTCCTGAGAGAAACTGCAAATTGTGCTGTGAGTTCCATTTGTTTGGTTTAAGTGAGGGACACTAGGCCCCTCACTCTAGAGAGGATATTCCCCTTATTAGTTAGCAGCTAGACAGATAGGATTGTGTTTATGTTTTGTTCTGTTTTGCAAGCTTGTGAATTTAACAAGCTGAGGTTATTGAACCTGAAACACCTGATTCATGTGATTTTCTGGCTGAAGTCAACCATCCACCCCAGAGGACGGCATCCCCAATACGATCTTATTACACATGACAGCGCTTACATTAAGAGGCTGTCCTGGTGATGACTCTGTTTCATTTCCAAGTCCGGGCTCTCACCAAGAGTCTTTACTGCGCATGGTCAACTCAGAGTCAGTTTTGTTAGATAACGTATGCAAGAGCACAAAGCCTGCCAGAGATGAATCCAAATATTCATTTCCTGCAATGCTCTCTATAGGATAGAGTGGCTAATGCCATCTTCAGATTTATAAATTGGCCAAGTCCCCTTTGAGAACTATAGGGACTGCGGTATTCTGTGTTACTTAGGCCAATGCAGGCGATATCTCTGATATCTACTGCGTAAGGCTTTTGTTAAATTGTTAGGATACTAAAATTTGCCTAAACCGTGTGGAATCAGCTGTTTCGGCATGGTTTAATGCTTGATAAATAGGCCCCCAAGTGAGAGATCTCCTGCTGGTAATGGCTTCTTTCAAACTTCCAGAAGTGTTGGTAAGTGTTTTCCTGTATGAAAAGGAAGCTGAAAGGGAGGGGCCTTGAAAATGTCTGAAATCATTCTATAAAATATAAATATATAAACTAGAAACAGTTATTGCATAGATAGTTTTACAAGCATATTGTAAAGTCTTTCCAGAGTCGCAGGAGATCTACTTCTACTGATTTTCTCCTTTTAGAAGGTCTGATTAATTCTGTGTTAAGTATGTAAATGAAAAATTAATAGCATGTTTACAATATGTGAATGTACAGTACACATATGTATAATATACTATTTTATCCTCTTTGTTTCGTATTCTTACTGTAACCTAAGTGAGACCTTAGGTTTCACAGAAGTGACCACATTTCATGTGGATGAGGTTAATGTGTAATGCAACCAGTTTGAGAACTATTTCCCTGTTAATTAAGCTTTTATTAAGTAACCACATTTATTCTTTCACCATTTTCCACATTGGTCCACTTTAAACCTCTCAACTCCCACTGTCTGTTGCTATTATAATCTTGATTAAGCTAACATCTCGTTGCAGCTCTTACCCTACAGTGTGTACACATTCTGTCTAGTGTCTACAGCTATTCTAATCTTGAGAAAGATAACATCTCTTAGTAAAACTTTTTCCTGTTTCACCATCTGTGTTAACTGTATCTCTACCTTTGAAATGAGCTGACCAATATGTTGATGTTTTATAATTTAACAATTAATTGACACAGGCATCGTAAAAACCTGTAGAAGAACTGAAATGAATTAACTGAAACACAAACAGTCAGTGTCAGATAATAGTAGAGGAGGTTAGGGTAATTGACCGGTGCACATGGTTTATATCCAATCTGCCCCAGTGACCAGATGGCAACTACTTTTTTTTTTTTTTCCTTATTTATTCTTGCATGGGGGTGGGAAGTTTGGGGTCAGAACAGTCCCTGGCCTATAGAGGATTGGCTTTGGACTTTTCTATGGTGACTGGACACTCCCCAACGACCAGCTACTGTAATAAATATACATACAATCTGGTCCTGGAAATCCTGCTTATCTACAGAACAGAAACACACAAAGTAACAAACTTTTCTATTATAAACTACATTCGACAATGCACTGACAAAAACTATTATTATTATTAATAATTATATTAATAATAATAATAATAATAATAACCTTTAGTTATAAGGCAACACATGAGGTCCGCAACACTGTACAGAGGGCAAACAAAAAGACAGTACATGGTATAACAGTACAATACAGTAAACAACATTAGAATTCTCAACTCAGCTACTGGGGTGCAAGGGGTATATTCAGCTCAGGCTGAAACTGTGGTGGTCAAGTACTGATGGAATTTCCTTCCCTTACCTTGTCCTCCAGACACGAGTCAGGTTCTTTTTTATTCGGACATCCGGTGGTCAGGAGATAAATACTTCAATGAGAGGGACAAGGATTGGTCAAATAACTTGGGTTTAATAATAATGCGGTAAAGATAATTTTGGTAAGCCACCGCGCCACTGACCCCTTCAACTCAATGGCAATGACAAAACACTCATTTGATCAACATAGAGCACAATAGCATTTAACATATAATAATAAATCAATTTTCAGTTAAATCACTTAACATTAATATTCAACTAAAACATTTGGTGCACCAATATTATCTTGGTAACGTTACCATATTTTACACTCAGTCCTGGGTTGAACTGTGCACAGGAATTTAGTAGAAGTGGTGCACGTGGTTGGGGCCCATAAATTACTTTTTCACGCCAAATAAACTGATGATCTTTTGTATTGCACAGTCTCTTTTGTGTGTATTCACAGACCTCTCTATTTTCTCTCCTCTCACACTGTTCTCAGTACATAGCTCAGTCTGTTTAGTGTGATGTCACAGATCTCTATACTGCTTATTTGTTTTCAGTACTTTCCTTTTTACTCACACCTCTCTTTGGCTCACTTCTTATCTTCTTCTCTCTCAGTCTATGCAGACACAGGGATCTCTCTCCCTCAGAAGTCTAGAACTTTCCTCTTCCCACTGCCTTCTGGGAGTTCACAGTTATTACCAAAGTTAGTGGACTTGTTGCTATGCCACACACTCCTCCTTCCTGTCACTCCCGGCAACCACCAACCACTCCCAACTGTCACTTCTCCCTCAAGAAAATATATATATTTTTTTTAAATCTTTATAAACACTTTTAACAATTAACAAATTAAAAACATATAGAACACCCCAGGGTACTCAGACTTTGGGGCACCACATTCACCCCCGCTTTTTCAGGTGCGTGTCCTCACGCATTAAGACATAAAGGTGGTTGTTCTTTATCAACTCAAATCACACATCTACAACATTTATAATAGCAAACATTTTCAATGACAACAGTTTTAATATACATTATATACATTATATACAACAGTTTCAGTGAGAAAGATCTCTAATCCTGATACCGCCGTGGAAGTGTACCCCTCGTACTCCTCGTGGAGCGGCTTAGTTCGGGATACGGGGCCACCTCCACAGGCGCAAGGGATAATGGTAACTCGACTGGCGGCCGAGACTAACTCTGCAGTGGCATAGTAGCCCAGCCTACCGCCAATAGTAGCTCGAAAGGGTCAGTGGGCAGCTGAGGCAGAGTCCCTTTGCCATCATCTGGTTTTTCGTCCCAGTCATCCCTTGATATTTCTTCTGGCCCTTGATCTGGCCTTGGGCGGAGCTTGAGCTGGTTTCGGTGAATCCACTGTGGACGGGTGCTGTCTGGTCTTGAGATCTGGTAAACAGCCATCGTTGATATGGGTTCGGCCGTAATCACATACGGGTTCAACTCCTACTTGGGATCCAGCTTACTCCGGGGTCGATTATTCTTCTTGAGGACGATACTCCCTTCTGGCAGCCGGCAGGCCTGCTCATCCTGGTGGTAGTCTTTCTTCTGCTGTTTGTGCACCTCTTCAAGACATTGCTGGACGATCAGGCTGGCCTCCCGCAGCCTGTCTTGATGCTCAAATACCCACGAGGTTTGTGGGGGCAAAGGGGTTTCGGTGTCAGGGAGGTCGAGTTGCATGTTTGCTGGAAGCTTCCCTGCTCGTCCAAACAGCAAGTAGTAGGGTGAGTATCCAGTCGAGGTGTGACACGTATTATAATAGATGAAGTTCAGTTCCGCAAGCAACCTGGGCCACTCAGATCTTTGACTCGGGGTCAGTGCTCGTAGCATGTGGATAAGCGTCTGGTTTATACGCTCAAAAGCGCCATTCCCTTGGGGGTGGTAAGGGGTCGTGCGTAGTTTGTTGCACCCGTAGAAAGCGCACAATTCCTTGAATAGCTGAGATTCAAAAGACGGACCTTGATCGGTCAGGATCTTCTGCGGGAACCCATAGGGTCGGACAAACGCCCTCCAAAAGACCTCGGCGGTGGTTCGGGCTGTTAGGTCTCTTACTGGCACGGCCACTGCGAATTTCGTGTAGTGGTCCACCATGGTGAGGACGTATGTGTATCCCATTGGACTGGGTTCCATCTTCACATGGTCGAGGGACACCAGCTCGAGGGGCCTGCGGATACAAATGGGATGGAGTGGTGCCTTTTCTGTGGCGGTGGCTGGTCTCCGTGCCGTGCAAACCATGCAGGTTTTACACCAATCTTCGGTGTCTTGGCGCAAGTTATGCCAGTAAAATCGGTTCCGCAGGGTAGTTTTGGTCTTCTTACTCCCAAAGTGCCCTCATTCGTCATGGTAGGCTTGCAGCACTGTGTCTATTGCAACTCTGGGTAGGAGGATTTGTTCCTTGGCCAGGTGCGTCTTTGGGTCGATACATCTGCGATACACCAGTTCCCCACGGATTACTAGTCGATCCAGCTGTCTCCATAGTTGTAGAAATTCTGCGGGAGCCACGTCTCTCTCAACCAGGGAAAGTTTGCGTCGGGCTATCAGGTAATTCTTCACCCGTTGGATGTGTGGGCACCCTTGTTGCCATTTGGTCCATTCTTCGTGGCCCACTGGGTCTGACCTCGTCATGTCCCCAACGTCCATCACATTCTGAATGGGGGCCTGCGCAGGACCCCGGAAGACCGGGATCTCATCCTGGTCTCTGGCATCGCTTTCTAGCTCCTCTTCTTCGGGTAGCGGCAACCTGGACAACGCATCAGCGTTTATGTTGCTGCGCCCGCTCCGATATTCGACTGTATAGCGGAAGTTGGCGAGCCTAGAGGCCCAGCGTTGTTCTAATGTTCCTAGGCGGGCGGTATCCTGGTGAGCCATGGGGTTGCAGTCCGTCACCGCGACGAAGGGGGTGGCCGCCAGATAGTCCCGGAACTTTTCAGTCACCGCCCACACCAGGGCCAGAAATTCTAACTTAAACGCACTATAATTAGCGTTGTTTCGTTCAGTCTTTTTCAGGCTGCGGCTGGCATAGGCAATCACGCGTTCTTGCCCTCCTTGCACTTGGGCCAGTACCGCCCCCAGTCCCTGCTTGCTGGCGTCCGTGTACAACTTGAAGGGGATGCTATAATCCGGGTATGCCAGGAGTGGGGCTTCTGTGAGCACTTTCTTCAGGTGGTCAAACGAAGATTGTCGGGCGTCACTCCACTCAATCAGAATCTTGCGATTATACCCGTCCTTGGGGATCCCACGAAGAAGTTCTGTTAACAGGGTGGCCACTTTAGCAAAAAATCACGGACGAACCTTCGGTAATAACCGACGAAGCCTAGGAACCGCCGAACATCTTTAACGGTTCGTGGCACAGGCCATTCCAGCAACGCTTGTATTTTCTCCAGATCAGGGGAGATGATTTTTGCGTTTACGATTTGTCTCAAGTACTGGACTTCGGGTTTCAGCAAGTGGCATTTACCTGGCTTCAGTTTCAACCCGTATCTCGCTAGTTGCTGGAAGACTTCCTGCAGATGTTGGATATGTTCGGGAGAAGACAATAATATCGTCCAGGTACAGGAGTACGGTCTCAAAATTCCTGTGCCCCAGGCAGTGTTCCATCACTCGCTGGAACGTGGCCGGGGCATTACATAGCCCGAAGGGCATTCTGTTGAACTCATATAGCCCCATGGGTGTCACGAACGCCGTCTTCTCCTTATCCTCCTCTGCCATCTGCACTTGCCAATAGCCACTGGTCAAGTCAAGGGTGGAGAAGTACTTGGCCATCTTGAGAGCCGTCAGTGACTCCTCTATGCGGGGCAACGGGTATGTGTCTTTGTGCGTTATGCTGTTGAGTTTCCGGAAATCTAAACAGAAGCGCAATTGTCCGTCCTTTTTCTTTACTAGTACCATGGGCGCCACACAGGGGCTGTAGCTCTCCCTGATCACCCCATTGGCCCTCATGTCCTCCAGCATCTGTCGGACTGGTTGATACAGTCCTGGGGCTATTGGTCGGTGTCGCTCTTTGATGGGGCGGGCATCCCCCGTCGGGATCTGGTGTCGGATCCGTTCTACTACCCCCAATTCGGATGGATTCCTGCTGAAGGCCTCGGCATTCTCTCGGACGGCCTTTAGGACTCCTTCTTTATGGTCTTCATGAGTTGCTCCATCACCAATATGTATTTCGGCCCACCATGGGGTGCCTGGGTAACTTTTGTGGCTCTCTTCAGCCGTTGTGTGGCCCTGCTGGGCGGGCCAGGATGTATGCAACACATCTTGGAACATGGTCCATAAAAGGGTGGCCAATGGTTGGTGCCGATACAGCTTGACCACGTGGTTGTGTGGGTTCAGCACCCTCACTGGGACCCTCCCATTTTCCACTGCCACCAAGGCGCTGGCTACCACGACCTCTTGTCTAGCTGGGAGCAAACATGACTCAATCAGTGCTTCATATCTGCAGCCGCTGGGTCCGCAGTGGGCTTTACCCCACACAATCGTTTCTGCGTTGGGTTGGAGTTTTACGGGTTTTCCGTCCGTCAGACGGACCTTGCCGATTTCTCCCGTCTTTTGTACAAAACGCTTATGTCCTTGTAGGACCTTGATTGTCTTCTGTAAGGCCTGATGACCGGGGCAAGCCGCTTGGGTTAATTTACCCTTCAATGTCGCCACTAGCTCATCCGGGCATCTTTGTAGCACATTCATCCCCAGGATGATGGGGGCTATTTTCCCTTCACAGG
Organism: Mixophyes fleayi; assembly: GCF_038048845.1. Taxonomy (NCBI): domain Eukaryota; kingdom Metazoa; phylum Chordata; class Amphibia; order Anura; family Limnodynastidae; genus Mixophyes; species Mixophyes fleayi. The sequence goes on from NC_134406.1 coordinate 94,499,167, forward strand.
GGGTGGTGATAAGACAGCCTTGTATTGGCAACAAGGTCGCTCCGATCTGGATGTCCGCTTCCCAATACCCTTCACATGCAATCTCAAGGCCGTTACTGGTGATCAGCTGCAGCCAGGCTGGGGGTGGTGATAACAGCTGCTCTTTGCCCCAATACTTGTGGAATGTAGGGAGCCGGATGGTCGTAATCTGCGACCCTGTGTCAAGCATAGCCAGGGTCTCCACTCCATTAATTGTAACGGGTAAAGTGGGACAATGTCCGATGAACTGGGGCCTCCAATTTTCTGGATCCGGATCTATTCCTGTGGCTTGATCCGAGATTCGGCCCTCGAATCTCGGGGTGTCAGAGTTTAAATGTTCGTTTTGGTCGCAGTTTCGTTCTATGTGTCCTATCCCATGGCACCGGTGGCATATCGGGCGCCCTTGACCATCGAATTGGTTAGACGATCGCCGTACATACTCGCGAGGTGGTTCCCACCTGCCTCGGACTGGTCTTTGTCTTTCGGGCCTTCACTTTGGTTCCCCGTATGTGGGTGCCGGTGGCCTCGCCATTTGGCGCATCTCTCGTTGGATTTCTGCCATTCCGACGGCCAGCGCCTCCATTTGCTTCTTGAGCGTTTGTATTGGGTCTTCGGTGGGATACTGACCGCTCTGTATTACCGATTCTTGGGCCGGTGTTAATTTTTCTGTGCTGCTTGCCATGGCTCCTCTCGAGCTTGCTCTTTCTCTGAAGCCCACCAATTCTGGGTATTCTTCCTCCTTTCTCCGTTGGTTACCGACAATGGCGATGGCGGTCTCTTTAAACTCTCGGAAGGTTTTGCCTGGCATCTGTGCCTTCATCAGTCGTAGCTGAATCTTAACGTTTTCTTGGGTGACTCCTTCTACGAACTGTACGGTCAGGGCTTCGTCCGCGTTTCGTACTTCCTCTTTGTCCACTGCCTCAATGGCTCTTAGCATCTTTTGTAGGCTCAGGGCATAGTCCCGCAGTGTCTCGTTCGGTTGTTGCTTGCAAGCATATAGTTTCATCTTCAGCTCTGGAAGAGTTCTTGCCTCAAACGTTGTGGAAATTTTTTTTAAAACTTGTGCCGCTTCTTTCTTGTCGTCCCTCGGCCATGAGATTACTTCTCTGAGCGCTGACCCTGTGAGTTGCCCTATTACGATCTCCACTTTCTGCTGTTCATTCAAAGGGTATAGCCAGAATATGGATTCCAGTTTGTTCTCGAATTCTGTGAATGAAGTCTTCTGTAGCTTGTCGTCTTCTCCGCTGTACTTCGGGAGCCATGGGGCCCCAAAATAGTACTGTAGGGTTATGGGCATATTAGGTGTTGCTGCTGGGGCGGCCTGTTCTGGGTTTTGTGGCCCTGCCATTTGCGCTGTTCCCCCGCCTTGTTGCTGATCCATTTTTCACTGAAGAGGGGCCTGCTCACTAGAGCTTACAATCTAGAGGAAAAGGGACAGAGAAACAGTTGACAGATGGGAACAATGTAAGGAGATCTGAGAGCAAGAAGCAAGAGTGGGAGAGATGGAGAATGAAAGAGGGTGAGGTAAATTACAAACTGAAATGGTTATGTGGAGGACTGCTAAGTTTTTCTAAACAGGTGGGTTTTTAAGGACCGTTTGAATCTATACAGGCTAGGGGGTGGTCTGATACAACAAGGTAGATCATTCCACTGGTTGGGGGGGAACAGCACAGGAGAAATCTTGGATAAGATAGTGAGATGTGGTTACCAGAGGGGATGAAAGGAGGGCGTATGTATGGAGATGAGGTTGGAGATGTAGGGTGCAGTGGAGTTGCAGAGGGCCTTATATATAAGGGTGAGGAGTTGGAAGAGAATTCTGTAGGGGAAGGTGAGCCAGTGTAAGGTTTGGCAGAGAGGGGAGGCAGATGTGGAGCAGCAAGAGAGGAAGATAAGTCTACCTGCAGAATTAAGTATAGATTGAAGAGAAGCGAGATGAGAGCGGGGGAGGCCAGTGAGGAGAAAGTTGCAATATTTGAGATGCGAAATGGTCAATGAGTAGATAATAGTTTTGGTGGCATCCTGGGAGAGGAAAGGTCTGATACGGACGTTGTTGCGGAGCTTGAAGCGACAGGATTGGGCAAAAGATAGAATGTGAGGGGCAAAGGAGAGGGAGGAGTCAAAAATGACACCCAGGCAGCAGATTTGGGGAACAGAGGAGATAGTGGTGATGTCAATAGTGATAGAGCGGTCGGGATGGGAGAAGATTCTTGATGGAAGGAAGACAATGTGTTCAGTTTTGACCATGTTAAGTTTGAGAAAGTGTAAGGACATCCAGGAGGAGATGGCAGAGAGGCAACTGGACACCCGAGAGAGGAGGGAAGGGGAGATATCAGGAAATGAGAGGTAGAGTTGAGTGTCATTGGCTTAGAAGTGGTACTGGAGGCTGAAGGAAATGATGAGTTCATCCATTATGAGAGGCCAAAGGAGGAAGGAGAAAGGGCAAGAAGATTGATGGATGCTGGTTCTGTTGTGGATGGGGATGTTAAAGTAACCTATGATGATAGAGGAAAGGTCTGAGCGAGGTAGTGGGGAAGCCAGACAGCAAAATGATCAAGAAATTGGGAAGTGGGACCAGGAGGCAGTAGATGACTGAGACATGGAAATGAATGGGGTAGAAGAGACGGATAGAGTGGACTTCAAATGAGGAGAATGAAAAGGAGGGCTCTGGGGAGATGACACAAAAGAATCAAAGGATGACCACCCTGCTGCCTGGGCAGTCATCAGGTCTGATAGAGTGGGTGAAAGAGAGGCCCCCAGAGGAGAGAGCAACGGGGGAAGTAGTATTTTAAATTAAACAAATAAAATACTAAATTTTGATTGAACATCAATACAGTACAGCTGTACAGGTAAGGTACATTTAATTTATAGTTCCAAATTACGTCTGTTGCTTAATATAACAGATTATACAGTCATGACCAAAAGCTTTGAGAATGACACAAATATTATTTTTCACAAAGTCTATTGCCTCAGTTTTTATGATGGCAATTTACATGTACTCTAGAATGTCATGAAGAGTGATCAGATGAATTGCAATTAATTTCAAAGTCCCTCTTTGCCATGACAATGAACTTTATCCCAAAAGCAATATTTCCACTGCATTTCAGCCCTGCCACAAAAGGACCAGCTGACATCAGCTCAGTGATTCTCTCGCTAACACAGTTGAGAGTGTTGACGAGGACAAGGCTGAAGATCACTCTGTCATGCTGATTGAGTTAGAATAACAGACTGGAAGCTTTAAAAGGAGGATGGTGTGTGAAATCATTGTTCTTCCTCTGTTAACCATGGTTAACTGCAAGGAAACACGTGCAGTCATAATTGCTTTGCACAAAAAGGGCTTCCCAGGCAAGGATATTGCTTCTAATAAGATTGCACTTAAAATAACCATTTATCAGATCATCAAGGAGAGAGGTTCAATAGTTGTAAAGAAGGCTTCAGGGCACCCAAAAACATCCAGCAAGTGCCAGGACTGTCTCCTAAAATTGATTCAGATGCGGGATTGGGGCACCACTAGTGCAGAGCTTGCTTAGGAATGGCAGCAGGCGGGTGTGAGTGCATTTGCACGTACAGTGCGACAAAGACTTTTGGAAGATGGCCTGGTGTCATGAAGGCCAACAAAGAAGCCACTTCTCTCCAGAAAAAACATCAGGGACAGACTGATATTCTACAAAAGGTACAGGGATTGGACTGCTGAGGATTGGGGTAAAGTCATTTTTTCTGATGAATCCTCTTTCAGATAGTTTGGGGTATCTGGAAAAACGCTTGACCAGAGAAGGAAAGGTGAGTGCTGTGTCATGTCAACAGTAAAGTATCCTGAGACCATTCATGTGTGCGGTTGCTTCTCAGCCAAGGGAGTGGACTCACTCACAATTTTGCCTATGAACACAGCCATGAATAAAGAATGGTACCAAAACATCCTCCAAGAGCAACTTCTCCCAACCTTCCAAGAACAGTTTAATGGCGAACAATACCTTTTCAGTATGATGGAGCACCTTGCCATAAGGCAAAAGTGATAACTAAGTGGCTCTGGGATCAAAACATCGAAAGTTTGGGTCCATGGCCAGGAAACTCCCCAGAACTTAATCCCATTGAGAACTTGTGGTCAATCCTCAAAAGGCGGGTAGACAAACAAAAACCCACAAATTCTCCAAGCATTGATTAGGCAAAAATGGGTGGCCATCGATCAGGCCCAATGGTTGATTGACAGCATGCCAGGGCGAATTGCAGAAGTCTTCAAAAAAAGGGTCAACACTGCAAATATTGACTCTTTGCATAAACTTAATGTAATTCTCAATAAAAACCTTTGACATTTATGAAATGCTTGTAATTTTACTTCAGTATACCATAGCAACGTCTGGCAAAAAGGTCTAAAAATACTGAAGCAGCAAACTTTGTAAAAACCAATACTTGTGTCTCAAAACTTTTGGCCATGACTGTACATTCTAAATAATTTATAGCTCACATAAATTTTAATCATAGTAGTAAAATAGATTGTCAAAAACCTCTTGACCACTTGTCCAAAAACACGCATCTGGGCTAATGCAGAGTTGGTCGCAAAATGGTAGTAAACTACTCTGCAAAAGGAGCGCAGAAAAATAGCGCATTTCCGTCCATATTCAGAATTGTATACATCTTGAGATGTGTTTTACCTAAGCTTCAGCAGCATATGTGCCTCCTAACTAGTGTATATGCATGTTTCTGCAAATCTGCGTGAGCCACATTTGCATAAACATGCCTTTACTTACTCAAGCCAATGTTAGAATTCCCCTTCCCTCCCCTGTCCCTCTCGTGGCACAAGTGGGCGTAAATGGCAGAATCATGCGCCAGCATAAGCACATATCCGTGCGCCTAACTTCTGTACATGTGCAGAGCGATTTCAAGCAAGATACACTATGCAAATTGGCATTCTACCCACTCTACATCACTTCAATAAGGGCAAGAGGAGAAAATGGGTTATATCGAATGTACTGTTCAAACTGAGAAGGATGTGTGTACATCATCGACAGCATATGGATACTGCAGTTACCATGCAATGGGGTTAGAGATACAGCATTTTCAAAAACAATGTGGCCTGAAAAATACACCAATGGCTGAGAAGAGAAAATAAGTGACTGACATTTCTTTTTTCTAAAGCAACCTCCAGCATCTTGTGTGAGATATGTACGTATTCTGGAAATGTTTTTTAGATGTATGCAGCATGATGTAAATATAGAGTTGATGTGGGGAACAAAGGATAGTTGTGAGTCAAGGATTACGCCTACGCAGCGAGCTTGTGGGGTATGATTTATGGTCATGTTGTCAACAAAAATAGAAATGTCAGGCAGTAAGATTCTGTTGTTGGGTGGGAATATTTATAATTCTGTTTATGAAAGATTGAGCACGTGCAGTGGCTAGCACTTCTGCCTCACAGCACTGGGGTTATGAGTTTTATTCCCAACTTTGTCCTTATCTGTGTAGAGTTTGTATGTTGTCACCGTGTTTGCGTGGGTTTTCTCCGGGTGCTCCAGTTTCCTGCCACATTCCAAAAAAAACATAATAGTAGGTTAATAGGCTGCTATCAAATTGACCCTAGTCTCTCTCTGTCTGTCTGTGTGCGTGTGTTAGGGAATTTAGACTGTAAGCTCCAATGGGGCAGGGACTGATGTGAGTGAGTTCTATGAACAGCGCTGCGGTATTAGTGGCGCTATATAAATAGCTGCTGATGATGATGTTTGATTTGGCAAGAGGACATCCAAGATGAAATGGCAGAAAGATGGTCAGTAAAGCGAGATAACACAGATGGCGAGAGATCAGGGGAGGATAGATAAATTTGTGTATGCGGATGATACTGAAATCCAAAGTAGCTTATTAGTTTTCCAAGAGAAGCAGTATAGATTGAGAATAGCAGAGGACCTAGCAGTGAGCCTTATGGTACTCCAACTGATAAAGGAAGTAAAGTGGAGGTTGTTCCAGAGAAATTGACACTGAAAGAGCGATTAGATAGGTAGGATGAGAACCAGGATAGGACAGTGTTTTGAAGACCTAGGGATTGTAGCGTCTGTATGAGGAGAGAGTGGTCAACAGTGTTGAATGCAGCAGAGAGATCCAGGAGAATTAGAAGAGAGTAATCACCTTTAGTTTTAGCTGTGATCAGATCATTAACCTTGGTCAGCGCAGATTCTGTGGAGTGTTGAGAGCGAAAGCCTGATTGAAGAAAATCCAATAGGTTTTTTGCAGAAAGGAAACGTGTGAGGCAAGTGTAGGCAATTCACTTGAGAAGTTTGGACGGGCATGGGATTTGAGAAAGAGTTTGGGTCAGAATTTTGTTTTTTTAGAATAGGAGTAATCACTGCGTGCTTCAATAGTGATGAAAAGGTACCAGTAGAGAGAGAGATTACAGATTTTAGTTAGAGATGAAATGAGCACATGAGACAGGGACCTACCAATTAGTGAGGGTCTGGGAACAAGAGGACAGGAGGTAGAGTAGGAAGATAGGAAGAGAGTAGAAACTTCCTCTTAATTTGTGGGATCAAATGAAGAGAGGATGTCAGAGGATGCTGGGAAGGAATTGAGCTGATTGTTAGTCGAGGGAGATGTTACCATTTCAAGTGTGATCTTATCAATCTTGTCCTTGAAGTAGGAAGCAAGATCCTGGACACTGATAGTAGACAGAGGGTTTGGGGAGGGAGGATTGAGAAGAGATTTAAATATTATCATCTGGGGGCACTATTGTGTGGCATATTATCATAATGTCAACATATTTCATAGCACTTTACAATTGGGGAAAAACACAGTAATTAACAAACTATGATACTCTCGTGGGGAAAATAGTTTGTTTCCAGTGCCTCGCAATCAGAAGTTTGGAGGCCTAAGTAATGTGTAGAATCAAGGGTACCCCCAGATCCCTTTCCCAGGCCACCTAGTGAGATTCCAACAGGGGAGCTTCCTTAACAACTATTGAACGATAAATCAATAAAATAGCACCCCAGCGTCCGACCAAGTAAATACAATTCCGTGCAAAAGGGGAGAGTTTACGGAGTGATTTTTGCATGTCTGCAATTGGATAAAGCCACGTATTTGCAGATATTGAAAATGAAGCTGCAAAGGGAGATGGAATTTTTCCTGTATGTCCACAAATGAAACAGAGGTGAATTCACCCATAAATCTATCAAAGTTTAGAGACTTCCAAGTATCCGATATCTGGTCAGAGTGAGGGGGTGGGGGAATGGATGCTTCCATATTGGGGATAAAGAGGAGGGGAAGGTAATCAATTGAAATTGAGCATTCACTTTATCCCAAATAGATAGGGTGAAAGCAATTGCAGGGCAAGCATAAGCCGAGACAGGCCTGTTGATCCTAATCAAAGTAGTAAAGTAATAATTTACAAGTAAAGGTAGACCAAGACCTCCCGCTATAGGAGATTTGGCCAGTATGGTTTTACTAACTCAAGTTTGTTTGCCTCCCCAAATAACTTTTCTTTTGCAGGACGGTTGACATGTCCACAAAGTAAGGGGGGGGGGGACTTGTACCGGGAGGGTCTGGAAGAGATAGAATAAATGTGGTAGGATGTTCATCTTGAAGGCGTTTATCCTCCATATCCATGAGATGCACAAATTTTTCCAATTAGCAATATCCTGTGTGATTTTATGGATCAATGGCAAGTAGTGAAGTGATACAGTCTTGAGTGCTTTTTAGAAATAGACACCCCAATATATCAGAGTGCTTGAGAGCGCCATTAAATTTAAACATGGGTTCCAGACCCTCCCTGACTCTGCAGGTGACATTGATTACCAGAGCCTCAGACTGTTACTTATTAACTTTATAGTCAGAAATAGCTCCATGCTGCTGAAGTGCGAGCAAGAGATGGGGTTTGGAGCTAAATGGGTTGGATAACATAAGAAGGACTTTGTCAGCAAAAAGTAAAATCTTGTACTGATGACCTCCCAGAGAAGCCCGGTTATACTTTGATTAATTCTCATTTCAATGGCTAGGGGCTCTATACATAAAGCAAAGATCAGCGGAAATAGGGGACATCCTTGCCTAGTACTTGTCAGGATCTGCCTCAGGTCATCTGCAGCATCGCCTCAGGATGCTGCTTCATCTCAGCAGCTCCTGCCTCTGGGACTATATTGGACTTTATTATTGTGTTTACCCTGCAGTACCTGTGAATCACCAGAGGTGTTGCTATCATGCCTTACTCTTTCCACTACCAGGGGTTAACTAGTTGAACTAAGCTAATCATTCGCACCTGATTGTCTCTTATTTATGCCTGCCTCTCCCAGTTACCTGTGCTGGTCATTGTTTTGATGTTGCTGTTCCTTATTGTTGTGCTCTCCTGTTTCTCCTGTTCTCTTGCACTCCTACGAGCTGCTGCCATCATCTCTGTATCTGATTTCTCTCCATTCAGCCAGTCCACCTGCACCCTTGTTACCAGTTCTCAGCATCACCCAGAAATACTTTTTTATTATATGCAACACTCAGTTTGAATAATTTCCTACATTGTCTGGTTCATACCTGTTCAAATAAATATTATACGTTTTTCGTTTATCCCGGGCTCCATAGCTGTCATTTCCAGCTTACAACATTTAAGTGTGACAGTACCATTATGGATTTGAAACAAACATTCGTCAAGATGATGTTGCTCGCAAAAAAGCACTCTGAAATCCAAATGATTCCAATGTAGAAAACATAAAAGGCCAGGATATATACATTCGAACGTCTTTTCAGAGTTTAGGCTTAAACTGACTGAGAGGATATTATATTTTTTAGCGTGGCAAATGAGGTTAACAACTATACAAATATTATCGTAAGCTTGCCTATGCAGGAAACACCCCACCCGGTCAGAGTTAATCATAGTGGGAACCCGTTAAGTCTGAGGGCTAGGATCTTTGCAAACAATTTGATATTAGTGTTCAAATGGGATATGGGTCTATAGTTAGAACAAACGGTATGATCTTTGTCAGGTTTGGGAATAACAATTGTTTTTGATCTTATTGAATTGGAGTGGAACACGTTACCCTTTAAAACGTGGTCAAAGAGCTGAGTAAGCCTAAGGGATAAAAGTCGGTTCGAACGTCTTATAATATAGCCTAGGAAACCCATCCGGGCCCGGAGCCTTGGAAGGTTTCTGAGGGGAAATTGAATCTCCTCCTAAGAATTGTCCTCACCCAGAGAAAAAGTGGTTGTCGGGCTAATTTTGGGAAGATTGCAAGATGTCAAATACTGTTGTGTGTCTGCCCTATGAGAATGAGTATTGTAATGGATCAGCTGGATTCGATACTAATCTTGATTAGCGCTCACTTACCTGATGTGCGGAATCTGATGAACTCCCCGGTGTTCACCAAGAACCGCCACAAGGCGGGATGGACTTAGCTGCCGGGAGTCGCAGGTTGCGGTCCTCAGACTCGCCTCAAGATGTAGTATAGCGGGCGTAGCAGTGAGTAGAAAAGATGTAGTCAGACGGCCGGTACTGGTGCACGGAGGAACTAAAGTACAGAATCAACAGGCAGGCTCAGCGTGAAGGAGTCCGGGTTAGGTACACAGGCTGGCGGCAGAGGTATAAAGTGGAGGTGAAGAATCGTCAGACAATCCGGGTCAGGGTCACAGGCAATCAGGAATGGTCAGCAAGCCGAGTCAGTACACAGGGGCAGGAGATCCATAAAGTTGAAGCAGGCAGGGACTGGTACACAGGAACACTCACAAAAGAAGCAGGCATAAGGATTCTCGAAGAGAACAGGAGCGAGGAAGCAGGTAAGTTGCTCTGACACTCACTGAGCGTCAGAGTGAAGTCTAAATACCTGCAGGGATTCAAAACCCCCGCCCCGAGTTGCGGTCATGTGACCATCAAACCCGGAAGAGTGGCTTCCGGAACAGACGGAGCATCGGTGGAATGAGGAGAAGGTAAGTTCGTAACAGTACCCCCTACCCTAAAGGTGGACTCTGGACACCTACACAGGTTTCAGGGGAAATTTCTTATGGAAAAGTTTGAGTAGACAGGGGCATGAAGGTCAACAGCTCTTACCCAGTAGCATTCTTCAGGACCGTAGCCCTTCCAGTCCACCAGGAATTGGACAGAACCTCTGATTTTACGAGAGTCCAGAATTTGTTTTACCTCATATTCACCCTGATCCTGAACAAGAACAGGGGGAGAAACTCTAGGAGGGGTGGAAAACTTGTTGGTAACCACCGGTTTCAGCAAGGAAACATGAAAAACATCTGGTATATGCAAAGAATGCGGCATACTTAATCTAAAGGCTACAAGATTAAAGACCTCAGAAATGGCAAAAGGACCAATTAATTTGGGATCAAATTTTTTGCTGGGAACTCTCAAGCGAATAGTTTGGGTGGATAGCCATACCCTGTCACCGATAGTCAAGTTTGGAACAGCTCTTCTCCTTTTATCATAAGCCTTCTTAGAACGAACGGTGGCTCTTTTTAGGTTTATCTTAGTTTGCTCCCAGATGTGAGAGAAGTTGCGAAATAACAAATGCACTGCTGGAACTTCGGAAGGTGAAATTTGGGAGAAGGTGGGTAGTCTAGGGTGACAGCCATAAAGGACAAAAAAGGGGGAGTTAGAAATGGCCTTGTGGAAATGATTGTTGTGGGCGAACTCAGCCCATGGAAGAAGATCCATCCAGTTATCTTGATTAGCTGAAACAAATATTCTTAAAAATTTATCCAACTCCTGGTTAATTCTCTCCATCAGGTCGTTGGACTGGGGATGGTGTGTGGAGGAAAAATCAAGCTTGATTCCAGATTTGTTACAAAAGGAACTCCAGAATTTAGATATAAACTGGGATCCTCGATCGTAAACCATATGTTGGGGATAACCATGGAGGCGGAATAGCTCCTTAATAGAAATATCGGCTAAGGAGGAGGAAGATGGAAGGCTTCTGAGAGGAATAAAGTGGGCAGTTTTATAGAAGCGATCCGTGACCACTAAGACCACAGTACATGACTTGAAGGGAGGAAGATCTGTGATGAAGTCCATGGAAATTTGCAACCAAGGGTATTTAGGAACTGGTAATGGAAGCAAATGACCATAAGGCCTCTTCCTGGGAGTCTTGTGTTGAGCACATTTAGAACAAGAAGAAATAAATATTTTAACATCTTCCAGTAGGGAAGACAACCAGTAGTTCCGAGATAACAAATCCCAAGTCTTACGAATGCCAGCAAGGCCGGAGAAGAGAGAACGATGAGCCCATCGTAGGAGTTTGGTACGATGGGAAGAAATAAAAGTCTTGCCCGGAGGACAACTTCTATTGAGATCTGTTGCTGCCAAAATTCGGCTAGGGTCCAGAATGAATTTATTCTCCAAGGATTCCGTGTCAGCAGAATCAAATGAGCGAGATAGAGCATCTGCCTTGATATTTTTAGAACCAGAACGGAAGGTGATGTTGAAATCAAAGCGGGAGAAAAATGAGGACCATCTTGCTTGCCGTGGATTCAGACAGCGGGCTGTACGTAAATATAGCAAATTTTTGTGATTAGTATAGATGTTAATAGCAAATTGTACTCCCTCTAGGAGATGCCTCCATTCAAAAAGAGCCAATTTAATGGCCAGGAGCTGGCCGAGTGTCAGAGTGAAGTTTAAATACCTGCAAGGATTCAAAACTCCTGCCCTGAGTTGCGGTCATGTGACCTCAGAACCCAGAAGTTCGGCTTCCGGGACAGATGGAGCGGTGGTGGAACAAGGATAAGGTAAGTTCGTAACAAGTATCTTGCAAATCACCAAGATTATATAGTTTGTCGTAGTAGGATTTAATGATTTTATTAATCTCTCTAGTGTTATATGTCAGGGAACTCTTGATTTCTCGAATTACCAGGATAATTTGCAACGCCTTCTCTTGGCTCTTAATTTATTTGCATGGAGAGTGTCCACTTATTGGATTTCTCATAATTTTTTTGTTCCAGCCAATGATGCTCCTGTTTTTTCTGCCATAGAAAAATAGATTGCGTAATTCACTCCTAAGCCTATTTAGCTCCTCATGAACCATCCGGTCTCAGGATTGTTTATTGGTTTTGTTCCAATTTACTAATTTGGGAGGCAAAAGCATTCGTCTTTTTAGACTGCTGCCTTTCAAACAAGGTCACATGGTAGTACAAAGAGAAAAAATGGAGACTAGAACAAAACTGAGAGAATGTACCTGAGAAGTAGGCATACGAGATAGTGGACTAGGGAGGAGGGGAGAAAAAAACAGAGATAGAAAAAGAGGGATAAACAAGCAGGGAAGGGTGCCTAGGGAAAGGGAAGGATTGAAAAAGGACTTTGGGTACTCTAAGGTAGGTAGCCGGTTAATCTGTAGGTGCCCCTAAAGAAAGAAGAGGAAGAGAGGGGGCTCAGACTAGGGATCAATAAACTGTCCTAGGGGCAAAATATGTAAACAGTGAACAGAGAATGAACTAGAAATCCCTGTTTCTTGGGGATATAAAGAGGACCCTAAAAGGTCTTATAGGCGGTCTCTTCTAGAGCATGTAATATAAAATATAGCAGTGCAAGAACACCTTTATACATATTGAAAACATTACTAAACCTGTGTGAGAACAATAAACAATATATTGAGCAAACCAATAATTTTGTGACATTGACAATTCTCATCACTAAATAGATTTGCCAGGCTTGCCAGATTTGGACTTTCATTTCTACTAAAATGGAAAAATGTAATAATAGATGTATTTAAAAAAAATTTAAGTTATTTAAAACTTTTATATATTAAAAATACTTTATTCAAGGAATAAAGCATTGTTTTACATGATTAAATATTTTTTATCTGTTAGGTATTGTGGCAGTACATGTACCGTCATAACACTAGTGCAATTCGCGTGTAGAAGTCTTCACCGGAGAAAACTTGTGAATCTTACCGTCGCCAGGGATATTTCTGGCGATATCAGGTTTATAAGGCAAAAATTCTAAAAATCAGAATATTCTGCTTACCTGACAACCTCAGGTTCGTTCTTGTCGCTTGTGATTGGTGGTCAGAAGGTCTCCATCGACTTCAGCAGAAGGGGAGGAGGAAGATTAGGGGGGAGAGGGGAGAGGTGGAAGGAGGGGGAGGTAGGAGGAAAAGTGGTTGGTGGGGACACATGGCAGAAGAAGGTGGGTGAGAAAAGATAAGAGGGGTGAAGGGAGACAGATAGACATAAAGGTAGAGAAAGAAAGGACAGAGATCCACAATTCAGAGACACACAAGCACAAAGGGTGAAAAACAAAAAGAGACAGATGGGGAAAGAGAACAATATTATAAAAAACACACAATGAAGGGGAAGAAAGATGCAGATGCAAACACACAAATTAAGGACAGAGATACACATGTGGGAGAACAGAAAGAAAAACACAAAGACAGAGACTGGGATGATAGAGACATACACACTGAGTGGGAGGAAGGAATACAGACAGCTATGACAATGAGGCCAGCAGGGGGAGGAGCAAAGGTGCTCAGGTTCCAAGCACCCAGTGGAGGAGGAAGAATGGTCAGTCAGCTTACATGTACACTGTTTACAGGAAAACACTGTGCCTCCGTGGAAAGGAGAGCCCGCAAGTAGCTTTTGTTTGGACTAGGCAGTATTTGGTCAATAATTAGGGTGGTCCCACTGTCATCCCCAGTGTGGTGATGAATGTTGCTGATTATAACAACATTAAAGCGTTGTCCAGTGGTCTATTAGAAAAAGAGAGAAAAAAACACTGTTGGCCAATTTATACCTGCAGCTGGTGCCCAGAGCATCTGCTCCACCTGCTCTGTCTATGCTACGCCCCTGGCTAGAAGTATACCTTAAAATGCCCTTGTCTACAGAAATATAACATAGAGGTGCAAAACGTTTCCCATTAATGAACAAGACAAGACCCGTAGACCACAAGCCATGAGCTTAGGCAAAATTGAAGTTCTTTTGTGAAAGTGCAGTGCCTTTATCCCATTTCAATAGTTTCACTTTGCAAACTGATATCTTGGTTTTGACTGCTCCACAATAGTAAGCACAATGGGGCAACTATTCTGTACTTTCTATGGAATTACCTTACTCTGCCCAACTCTCCCCCGACCTGGGCAAACTTCTACTCTTCTGCAAATGCTACCCTTATCCTTTGATCTTTAGTATTGGTAACAAATAATGTATTTCTTTCTTTGAAAGACTAGGAAGAAATCACTGTAACATGCAATGATTTCAACTGACAGAAGACTGTTCAAGTACCACCTCTGGTAAGCAGTAGGGGAGTGTATCTTGCTGTGACTCACCTAGCCATGGATTTCAAGTACATCATCATAATGCATCATGCAGTCATTTATTGGAATAAATTCATACATCAGTGAGGGAAGTGAAATCATAAAAGTCCAGTGAGGATGTGGTATTTCATGTCAACATTATGTATCTGGAGCTGCTGTCCTACTCTTACAATATTAATCTTCAGTCTGTTGGCTTGTATCTGGTGTTCGAGTCTTGCAGCATGTGAATTCAAAACACTGGGGTCGACTTTACTAACCAGTTTTGCCAGAAAAGGAGTAGAGTAGATGGTTTTCGACAACTTGAAATCACATCTGAGGAACACTGTAGATGTGTTAGACAAATTGGATTCAATCAAAAGGGAACATATAGCTACCTTACATTATCTACAGTTTAACTTCAATCTCCCTGACTTTAAAATTAATTTAATATTAAACATCATAAATTTAATTTAGAACATAACTTATCAAATGATCAGATGCACAGCTATAAAGACTTCTTTAGCACCAACAAATTCATCAGGTTGGATGAATGAGAGCTAAAATCTTGCTGGGATATATAGCTGATGTTCAGTTAATACACTATTGAGACAACTTTGATGTTTTCCACTTTGTCTTCTATCAAAACGAATACATATAATTTAGAATGTAGCCACAAAATCAACAGCCATACTATCTCCTTAAATGTATAAATCGCTATTGATAAAAATAATTACATTACCACCTGTACTACCTGTACAAACCACAAAACTGAGGTACTAATTCTGACAGCTCTTCATAGAACATGGTTGAAATGTGTCCCTAAACGGGAATTTAGAAGAGCTCTTAGAAACTTCACCAACATAATCCATTTAGACGATGAAGTCTCATTAAGACAGCTAAATCCTTTATACAGTTTGTGACAAAGTATAATAAAGTCAATCCTCTGATCGCAAGGGATCCTCAATAATATTGTTAGATTTTACAATAAGAACCCACACTAAATCCCATCCTCCAAAAATATCCAAACATCATTTATAATTAAAACAAGTGATCTATGGAGTAGTGTAGCTCCCAATTTAGTCAAATCTATCACTGGCTATATAGCAAACCTAAGGTAATCAGTGCACCATTTATCAATTTATTAACACCCAGCAAAAACATTGTTTCACATACTGACAGGAAAAACATATGGGGCTAGATTTACTAACCTTGTGGGCTTGAAAGAGTGGGGAAGTTGCCTATAGCAACCAATCACATTCTAGCTGTCATTTTGTAGAAAGCACTAAATAAATGATAGCTAGAATCTGATTGGTTGCTATAGGCAACATCCCCACTTTTTCAAACCCGCAGCTTAGTACATCTAGCCCATGGTGTTAGAGAATTTATTAATTGGACGATCAATTTAATATAGTACAGCTGAAAAGTACAATATATAGGGTGAGCAAAGAGGGAAACTAAGGAGCACATAGGCAACAAGCATGGATATAAATTATAGTGCATTTCTAACCATTTTAAGATAATACACAATGGAAATCCATCAAGCCTTAAAGTGTGGGGTATCGAAAAATAAAAGACTAAGCTTACAAGCAGGGCCCTCTTACCACTTTGTATGTCTTCTAATACACTGTCTTCTTTTATTACTGCGTTTGTCCCCAATTGTAAAGCAATATGAAGAATGCTGGCTCTATACAAATAAATGTTAATAATATTAACAACATAAGAGAATGTTTCAATTTTAACACATAATAGAAGAGAGAATTACACTAGATCCTCATACTATAAAATTTACATTAATTATTAGAGGGTGTACAGTTTTTACACGCTCTAATAATGATAAACTTACAATGATAAAAGAAGTAGTTAACATTGTATATCTAAATATAAATTCTTACATACATTAAATATCATAGAAAAACAATCTCATGTTGTAATACACTAATAAATATCACAATAATATAAACAATGTTGGAACATTTGTAAGCATTGTATGTTATATTAATCTATTAATATAGTCATCAGCGAGATGCAAATATTGTGCTTCTTTATATTTTATATAACATTCTATCCGTTTTATCTATAGCAAAAGACAATTTTATAAAAAAATGTTTTCCCTTTTCTTGCCCAATATAGCTAAGTTGAACAAAAATATATTTCCTTTCCCTACATCATGGCAGTCCTTACAATGGGTTAATCTTTGATCAGCTAGTGTAGACAGGAAGAATTTTGTCCCACCTGGCCCCTATATAAGGCAGCTCCTCCTCTTCCTCAGTGTCTTTTCTTCCTGTCTCAGCAGTGTTAGGACAGGATAGTGTAGTGAGTGTTTATTTTTGTTTGTTATGTTATTCGAGAGGGCTTACCTGAGGTTATGTCTTTTTCCTCTGGGCTGGCTGCAGGGCAGTTTCAGCTGGTCACGGGTGTTCTCTTTGATTGAATCTTATGAGACTGGGATTCGGAATCAGATAGTGAGATTGAGGTGAAAGAGGAGCCCATAATGTTTAATTTGGATACTGTAAATATTAAACAGAAGCATATTAACAAATCATTAGGTATTGAAGAGCCAGCAGTACCAATCAAACCGCAGGATGCATTGTTTGCAGAGCACCAAGTGAAGTCTAGAGTGTTCCATACGCATAAAGTAGTTAAAGATTTGATTACTAAAGAATGTCAGGCTCTAGACAAAAGTAATCCTAACATGGGGAGGTTAAATCACATGTTCCCTTTTCAGGATAAAGATATGCTGAAATGGTGTTCAGTGCCTAAAGTGGATTCACCTATAGATGGCCTATCCTCAAGGACCACTCTCCCATGGGATGATGAGGGTCCATTGAAAGATGCTATGGATAGGAAAATGGAGACTTAAGGGTTCTCAACTGCTATGTGCGAGCAAAACATTTCAGGATGGAATCTGTCAACACAATTCTTAAAGCAATAGAAACAGGAGATTTTCTAACGGCAATAGACTTAAATGATGCATATTTCCATATTCTGGTCACATCCCATCACCAACAGTTCCTAAGGTTTTGCATTCTAGGGCGTCACTTCCAGTTCACTTGTCTTCCGTTTGGCCTTTACACATCTCCAAGAACATTCGCCAAGGTCCTTGTAGTACTAATGGCGGCGCTCAGGGAAAGAGGAGTGACCTTGTGGCCATATCTGGACGATATTCTAGTTTCGGCAAAATCAGAAGAAACAGCCTGGGAAACTACATCTCAAGTAATCCAGTTTCTGCAACAACATGGTTGGTTAGTCAATATAGAAAAAAGCCAGTTGATACCATCACAACAGCTTGTATTTCTAGGAGTGCAAATAAATACACGTACGGACAAAGTCTGCCTCTCTCAGGAAAGGGCTGTCAAAATCCAGTCTTTAGCACACCTGATTCAAATACAACCTCGTGTGTCAGCGTGAACATGTCTGCGCCTCCTAGGAATGTTTTCCTCAACAATAGGAATACTCCCATGGACGAGGTGGCATATGAGAGTTCTTCAAGCAAACCTCTTTGCGCAGTGGGATCATACAGTGGGGTCCCTAGACTCCAAAATCAATCTCTCAAGGTCAGCCAGGCAGTCCTTACATTGGTGGCAGCTCCCAGACCTAAGAAAACAAGGTGTGACACTTTCGGTACCAGACTGCTATATCCTTACCACAGACACCAGTGCACTAGGTTGGGGTGCTCACATGCAAGTACTGGTCACGCAGGGCACTTGGCGAGACGTAGAGAGAATTCTTCAGGGGAACGTCTTGGAGATGAGAGCAGTCTGACGGGCGGCTCAATACTTCCAGCCCTATATATGAGACAAGCATCTACGAGTCTTCTTCGACAACTAGACTGTAGTTGCCTTCATAAACAAGCAAGGTGGTACCAAGAGTCGAACAATGTTGGCAGAAATAACCGCTCTGATGGCGTGAGCAGAGGTGAATCTGAGATCTCTCTCAGCCCTTCACGTAGCAGGCAAAGACAACGTAGGGGCGGATTACTTGAGCAGACACAAGTTCATCCAGGGGAGTGGGAGCTGCACGAAGAAGTCTTTCTGCTGGTACAATGCAGATTTGGAAATAGACCTTATGGCCACAGGAAGCAATGTCAAGGTACCCCTCTTCTACTCCTGTCACAGAGACATCAGAGACCTAGGGATAGATGCCCTAACAATACAGTGGTACTTCAAACTGGGGTACGTGTTTCCTCCCTTTCCACTCATCCCTCAGATACTCAGAAAAATAAGGAAAAAGAAAGTGGAGGTGATAGCGATCCTCCTAGCGTGGCCAAGGCGTCCCTGGTTCGCTGTAGCACAGAGAATGTTGCTGGAACATCCATGGCCGTTACCGATCAGGCCAGACCTCAAACATCAGAGTCCAGTTTTACATCCAAATCCAAACTCCCTGAGTTTGATGGCATGGAGACTGAGAGGCAATTACTAAAATCCAAAGGGGTCTCGGATGAAGTAATAGACATTCTAATTCACGCCAGGAAGAAAATCTTCTCTATGATTTATTACAGAATCTGGAAAAAAATTATTTGTTGGGCAGGAGACATGGCAAAGGATCCCATGTATGCCAGTGTGCCCGTTGTGTTACAATTTCTCAAAGATGGTTTTGTTAAAGGACTAGCACCTGCTACGCTGAAGGTACAAGTATCGGCCCTTAGCATACTTCTTGACATCAAACTGGCGTCTCAGTATCTTATTTTCCAGTTTTTTCAAGCACTAAAGAGGTTACGCCCAAGACGGTAACAATTCTTAGCTCCTTGGGACCTCAAAATTGTTTTGGATGCCTTAACAGCCGATCCGTTTGAACCATTACAAGACATATCTCTTAGATGCCTCACTCTAAAGGTACTCTCTTTTTGGTGGCTATCACTTCGGTTCGTTGAATAGGGGACATAAATGCTTTATGGTGTGAAGAACCCTTTATGAAGATAGAGTGGTTCTGAGGACGAATCTGGATTATTTACCCAAGGTGGTATCCTCATTCCACATCAATCAGGAGTTAATGGTGCCATCTCTCTGTCCTCATCCCGCTAATAGTGATGAAACACGTCTCCACACTCTAGACCTTGTGAGGGCTATATCTATGTACATCATCAGACCAAAAATTCTGAGGAAGACAAAGCAACTATTTGTGCTTCTGGAAGGTTCCTCGCAAAGAACAGGCCTCATCCAAACCCACATTGGCAAAGTGGATCAGAGAAGTGATTGCACAGGCCTACAGGGGGCCCATAGGGGGAAAGGGCAGAAGGTACCTAGAATACTGAAAGCACATTCAACTAGGGCGGTAGCTACCTCCTGGGCACATAGAATACATGCATCGGCAACTGACATCTGCAAGGCAGCCGGATGGTCGTCGGTGCACACTTTTTCTAGCCATTATCTTCTTGACGTTTCAGTCTCTGAAGAAACATGGTTTGGGAGAAGATTCTCCAACAAGCACTGTGAATTAATTTTCTGTTTGACTTTTTTAAGGTGTTGGTTTTATTGCCCTCCCAATTATTCTACTGCTTTGGTATATCCCATTTTAAGGGCTGTCATGGTGTAGGGAAAGGAAAATTGAGAATTATACTCACCGTTAATTTCCTTTCCTTGAAATACTCCATGGCAGCCCTATATTTTCCCACCCTTGTTCTGTAGTTATGTATAGTACGGCTTGGGAAGTTACGAAAGACACTGTGAAAGAGGAGGAGCTGCCTTATATAGGGGCTGGGACAAAATTCTTCCTGTCTACACTAGCTGATCAGGAATTAACCCATTGTAAGGGCTGCCATGGAGTATTTCAAGGAAAGGAAATTAACGGTGAGTATAATTCTCAATTTTTTCTCATTTTTCATGTGTGTTGTGTGTATATATATGCTTCATGAATCTTTACAGAAAATAGCTAGTTTACATATGTTACAACAAAGATATTGATATGCATATACTTTATGCTTTCATATACAATGATAGCTTGCAACATTGTTTACATTAGTTTGATATTTATTAGTATATTATAGCATGATATTATTTTTTATATATTTTTTATGTTTGTAATACTTTCTATTTAGATATAACATGCTAATTGCTTCTTTAATTGACTAATTAAGAACCTACAGGGGAACACTGTGGTACTCTTTGACGAAACCTTTCTGGCAATGCTAACTGAAGGTAAGATGCCCCAGTGTTGTGAACATGGTAATGTCCTATTCAGCATGATGTGAACACCAGATAACAAAGGTTCATATTGTCAGTGTAGGAGAGTCATTCTGGATTATTGACTTTGACATCAAACACCACATCCTCAATGTTTTTTAATGCTTTCGCTTCCCTCACTGATGTGAGTATGATTTCACTGTATTATATATGTTAATAAACATTGCTACAATATTTTTCCCTTTTACTAATGTCTTGAGCACCTGAGCTTTTGGACACAACTCAGAATACTACCGGCGCTGGCTGGATAGTCTGCAGCAGGTGGAAGAGCATTACAGACCTGCACTACAAATCCCAGTATTCAGTCTCTTAATCAGAGTACACTGCAATGTAAGTTTTCATATGTTTTAGTATTTATATCTTTCATCACTTACAGAAGGAGACATTATACATACAGTGAACTTGCTTATCTACTTCATTGTTTTTTTAATTTTATTTTCCACTACTTTTTCCACTGTATATTGCTACATATTTTTTCATTATTTGAGCCACACAGTTTTGTACCCCTTCTGTAAAGTAGAGAATGGGTTGCATGATAGGTCCTAGATGCCAATGATATATACGTGTTTGTGGTCAACTTACAATGATGTGTCAATGTGCTATAATTATCTAAGAGTGTTTTCAGTGACTGCACAATGGACATCAGCTTGCCTGCTTACTGAGAAATGCAATCTTTTAGCTGTTCGTTTAAATCAATAAACTTTTTACAATATTCTCTTTGGTAACACTATGGGTGTTGATTTGCCTACATTTTCACCATTTTTAAGCACTTTTTCTGACTACATTGCATTGAATTAAGTATTGGTCAATGGGGAGTTTCAATTCTAAAAAAATCTACCCAAGGTGTCTCCAGAACAGGAGCGAGACACCTTGCGCAGATTTTTTGTTCAGATATATCCCACTTTTTGCTCACACCCTGTAGCGATGCAAACAAAATTGAGTGGATATTTTTACCATATAAATTGTATTGAATTCCCCCCAATGAAGGGAAAAAAATCATTATTGTTCATTAATACACATATGGTTTAGAATTTAGATGTAACCTTTATGCATTGATACATACACAAATTGGGATCCACAGACTATTACAATGGGCAATGACACATTAAGGGCAATTTTGGAAGGGATCATAAATCACTAGCACCGCTTCTCGCTTCTGAAGTCAATAAATCCACAGTACAGCTTGAGGTCAGGGCTGGCAGAGTTCAATGCAAAAATCCATTTAACAGGCCAAAGTCAGGACAGGAAGAGGTTGCAAATGCAAATCCAGAAACAGGCAATGGTAGATAGGATTGTGATCAAATAAAGGGAAGGACCAATGAGAGAAGTTTAGCCTGATTATCTGCTCAAGTACAGCAAGTAAAGCTTTAACAAGATCAGCTATGAAGCTGTAGCAACTGGTTAGATGCAGACAGTGCAGAGGGGAGAGACGTTGGTGGCCGTCACTTGGCAACCAGCTGGGACTGAGGCAGTGTGCGCAGCTGATCTTAACAATCTTGTGTAATGTTTTTTAAGAGTTAATACATTTTAATATACATATAAGTTATGTTTTCATTTAGTTAAAATCTGCAAATATTCTAGAAAATTATAGAGACTTTGAGAGAGTCAAAAAGAGGAAGAAACCTTATTGTTC
This sequence comes from Mixophyes fleayi, assembly GCF_038048845.1. Classification (NCBI taxonomy): domain Eukaryota; kingdom Metazoa; phylum Chordata; class Amphibia; order Anura; family Limnodynastidae; genus Mixophyes; species Mixophyes fleayi. Next base: position 94,521,168 of record NC_134406.1, read on the forward strand.
ATTCTAACTTCTTCTTGCTATTAAGTAGAACCAGTTATCTGATGTTTTGTAAACAATAAAAAACAGAAATACCATAAAAGTTGATAACTCATAGTTGCCAACTTTTGCGATCTCTGGGAGGGGAGATCTCGCTGCCGATTCCTGGGGGCATGGCCATATGGGGCGCGTCATTAGGCCTATTGCAGCAGAGGGTGGGGCCACAATGATGCATACCATGTGACCACGCCCCCAGGAACCTGTGCATCATTACAGTAAGCCCCGATCCAATCCACTTCACTAATGAAGTAATTAGATTGAGGGAGGGTGCTGGACATTCCGGGTTCAAGGCAACTATGTGATAACTACTTGGTCTTACCTTTTTGTGATTGTTTGATTTGACTGTGTTTTCCACTCCTGTATACAAGGCCTGGACTTGTTGCCCAGATCTACCCCCTTCCCATATACAAATGTTTCTTGGTGCTGTAAGTATTACCTGGTTTTCTTGTTTTTGTATGTATTTCTCCACAACCTTGGCCACTGCACTGTATGCATAAGGGGTGGGATGAGAGTGTAAAGCAGCAGCAGAACAGGCCAATTGTGTGCTCATAGCGTGTGCTTATAGCGTGTGCTCAGAGCTCGTGCTTAAGGTCTCGCCTATCAGTGTGTCAGAATATCTACCATAATCCTGTCAGTATGTCTGTCAGTGTGTCAGTTTATTGTAAATGCAGGGTTTAATTTGTTCTGGAATGGACAAGAACATAGTCCCAGCACTCCTTTTTGCCCTGTAGTCTTTAATGTCTAAAGATCGTTTTTAATGTCTTCCCAGTGTACGTCACAATTCTTTCTTATCTTAGTTTCATTTTTCTGCTATCATCATTGTAAACACTGGGTAAATGTATATTCCACACTCACTGTAGTGTGGAATATCACTGAAACATACACTGTATGCTGAACACAGCTAACTTTGTCACCGGTAAAATACTATTGTAACCTGTCTAAAAGTCTTTAATTCTCTCTATATAAAATGCACAGTGCTTATGTTCAGTAGTTAGTGAAGCTTTTATAACCAGCATTCCTAATGTGGGGGCCCCTTACTCCTTCTTTGTTCTGAGCCCTATCTAGTCAAAAAATGGCCCCGCAAGGGAAGAGCCACAATCAGAAATTGTGGGGGCAAGTACAGATGCATCGGACAGAGCCCCGCCCCATATCTTGATGTGAAAAGACACTGTCTATAAGCAACAGCCTCTGCCCGTTACAATCGTTAGACAGTTCTCCAACCCTGTGCTGTGCTCTCCTATCTGTTGCTGCACCATTAATTACCTGGCACTGCTGATGGTATCTTCAGGTCAGTTGCTGCTTATCCGGATTCTGGAATATTGGAATCCTGTTTGGAAAAGAGATAGTTACTATTCACCTCCTGGAAAACAGAACACTAAACACTTAACCCCAACAAGACAGACATTAAAGTTAATAGCACCCATGTTTAATAATTAGCCCTCCGCTTGCCCAACCAGCCAAATAGTAAATCAATATTTTTGACATTTAATAACTAAGCCTCTGTCTCCTCAACCAGCCCCAACATTAGAATCCTTCCCTTTTAATATGTATGTATACCGCCCCCCCCCCCCCCCCCACCAGCACCGGTATTAAATTAATATAATTTAATTCCATTTTATAAAAAGGGTTATTTCTCCAAACAAGGCCCATATTTTTTACAGATTAAGCACCATAAAAGTCAGATCAACACCCCCCTCCTTCCTTTTTTTTTATAGATTGGGCTCCATAATAGTGTTGTCAAACTCCCACAAAAAAACAAAATATATTTTTTATAGATTTGGTGCCAGAATATTCATATCAGCCCACCCCTATATCAATTATAGATGAGGATAGAGAATAGTCAATGTACTATATGTGTAAACACTAATTCCTATAAAGGTGCTTAATACACCCCAGCCCCCTCCCTCCTCCCCTTCCTTGTACTTTACTTACAGGCTCCTCTCCTTCTTCTTCTTTCTTGCTCCCTTGTCTTCTAGTTCCTCCTCTTATCTCTGCTGGCACTGATGGTTCCTGTCAGCTCCTCTTCACGCGTCATAACGTTATATGGACGGCACTTCAGAGCAAAGACCAGAGAGTCAGGGACAAGTATCTTTGGTACAGCCCTGCCTCTGCAAGAGTGGGGCCCGGAACATGGCTTAAACTGTAAGTCACGGTTGGCCACCATATTATTTTATACAGCGGTACCCCGGTACCTTCTTGATTGTGGTCCTGTACATTGGGCTGCTTCTCAAATATAAGCAACAATATGCAACACTTTGCACTCAACCATTTACTGACTTATTGTGGCAAGTCTTCTTAAAATCTCTCTAGAAATCCTGCATTTGCCCCTCTAAACTCTATATCTGTGCAAGAAGTGCTAGATGTAAGCAATACAAAAATCTGTTCAATGAACAGCGCAGACAGTAAACATTTGTTTGTATAGCTTTAAACATATTTATGGAACAAGTTAACTGTGGTTAACCACATTGCTTCAGGAAGCATAAAACTGATCTGTGGATTTCTTATATTCACATTTTCAAGCTAGAGCATGTGGCATTAGGACGGTAAGTCTAATACACTTTTATTTGTCATATAAACCTTAGAAAAATAGTTAAAGCTAATGTTGTTAAAAAACAAAGTGTACTATTTAGTTTATGGTTTTGTTTTTTTTTTAGATATCACAAAATAGCAAGCTTCAGTTCACCTTGTTTGCTGAATTGTTAAGAGACAGACAACATTACTCTAGGAAAGGCTGACAAATATTCTTAAAACAGACAATAGATGCCATTTATAAAAGTGTATATCATGCTAAATACTTCATACAATTGTTACAGTAAAGTATTTGTCTACAAAGAACCAGTGATTAGAAGAGTCCTATAATGAGCATGCATTATGGAGAAGTGACTCTGCTTTTTCAGGTATGCATTAGCGATTGGTGTAATTTACCTCATTTCACATTTGGGTGTGGAATGTTGTATGTTTCTTTGGTGGAATGTGGCCTTATGTGTTTCATATGGTATACTTTCTATTATTTTTTACACCCTGACATCTTCCTTATTGGATCTGTTCTACATAATAGTGTATCACATTATTATTATCATTTATTTGTTAGGCGCCCCAAAGTTTCCGCAGCGCCTTACATAGTACAAACAGAAGACCATACAGGGTAAAACATTACAGAACGATAAGCACAAAGTACCAATGCTTCAGAAACCCCGGGCAGACATATGGAGTGAGGGCGGAGCAGAAGAGTAGGCATGGAGACAGGAGGGGAGAGGGGCCCTGCTCATGCGAGCTTACATCCTAAGGGAGGGTGGACAAAACAGGCACGAAAGGAGGCAGTGATGCAAGGGAGAAGAAGGGACCAGGGGAGAGAGGGGAGAACAAGCAATGATGCAAGGGAGAAGAAGGGACCAGGGGAGAGAGGGGAGAACAAGCAGAGTGGATGAGGGGTTAAGAGGATGGTTGGTAGGCTTTCAGGAACAGGTAAGTTTTGAGTGACCATTTGAAGGAGCACAGATTGGGAGCGAGACGGATGGAGCGAGGGAGGTCATTCCAGTGCAGGGGGGCAGCTCGGGAGAAGTCTTGGCCTCTGGAGTGGGAAGAGGTAATGAGAGTGGAGGAGAGGTGACGGTCATTTGCAGAGTGCAGGGAGCGGGCAGGAGTGTCAATGGAAAGGAGGTTAGAGATATAGGGGCAGTAGACTGGGAGAGAGCTTTGTAAGTGGTAGTAATTAGTTTAAAAAGGATTCTGTAGGGAAAAGCGAGCCAGTGTAAGGCATGGTAGGAGGGGAGGCAGAGGAGGAGCGGCATGAAAGAAAGATGAGTCTAGCAGCCGAATTAAGTACAGATCGGAGGGGCGGCGAGATGGAAGAGGTGAAGGCCAGTGAGAAGGTTGCAGTAGTCAAGGCGGGAGATGATGAGTGCATGGATGAAGGTTTTGGTGGCATCTTGTGAGAGGAAGAGTCGGATGCGGGCGATGTTGCGCAGTTGGAAGCGACAGGCTTGGACGTGGGGGGCAAAAGCGAGAGAGGAGTCAAGGGTAACCCCCAGGCAACGGAGTTGGGTGACAGGGGAGATGGTTGTGTTGTTAACAACAATTGAGAGGTTGTGGTGGGAGGGGAGTCTGGTGGGAGGAAAGACAATGAGTTCTGTCTTAGAGATGTTAATTTTGAGAAAGCGTGAGGACATCCAGGAGGAGATGGCAGAGAGACAGTCAGATACACGAGAGAGGTAATTCTAAAATCCTCACACCAACTGCTGCTATGAGAAAGCAGCAGGTTAAGGGGTATATTTATTACATGGAGAAAAGCCCTAGATCAGGTAAACATGGACGTGTTTATCGGATTTAGAGCTTTTTCCTATTTAACAAGCTTCTGGGCTGGCGAAGACTATCGCCACCTATATTCGCAGAGGCATCTGGCAAGGCTTCTGGAAAGCCTGTTTTCCATGGCTGCTGTACTCCTATCTGCCTTCCTGAGATGGTATAGGCCATGCAGGGACAGATGGAGAAGTCTTTATTTATATAAAGCCTTTCTTTTTAGTGGGAATGGTCCAATTGAAAAAATTTATTTATTTGACATTTTTTAACATTATAATATTTTTTAATACTTGTTATTTTTTAAAAGGAGAGAGAAAATATGTGAAAAGTATACATACAAAAGAACAATAAAAGGAAGGAAAAAATATGAAAAAGTATGAAAGAGAGAGTTAAAAACAGAGAGAAAACAGCAAGATTTTGAAAAAGGAGTTAGAAAAAGAAAAAAAAAAGCTGATACATATAAACTTGCAATTATGAATTCCTGTGAGAATAATACTTTTTTAAGTGATTAAGCAATTCAATGATTGAATATATCCATGTTAGTAACCACCACATTGAGCTAATAGTTGTCAATGTAATTCACTGCAAAACACCCGGCCGTTAACCTGCCAGCATTATAGCAGAAACATGCTTGGCAATATAAACAGCCATAGCATAAGACACAAACTAGCTCCTGACTGCAAGTGCTCCTGTCGAGAAATAAAAAAATGACGCCATCAGCCTGCTGGGAAAAGTCCTGGGAAGGACTATGGCCAATCCGCCTCTGGCTTCTTGATTTGGGGCTCTCCCCCTGGGTTACTTTATTGTGGACTCTCCCCCAGAGGTTCTGGTGCCCATTTCATTATTAATTTTTGATATTTTAAATAAATTATAATTTCCAAATGTTTAGTATAGTTAGCTAAATATACAACATACTGTTTGTGTTGTAATAAATTTAATATACTGAATATAGACCACAGAAAGCTGAAGTTACATAGCTTTTTGTATCAGTTATGTTGTTAAACCGTGCCTTTTTCATTTCAATAGTATTTCTGATATATGGATCTCTTAATATTTCCTATACCTTTTAATTTCCTTAAAATCTATAAAGTTTTCATAGTCCGTTCTATGAAGTTCTTAATGTTTTATAAAACTCTTATCGGAATCCCTGCTGTGAATTTCTTAACAGTTCCTACATATGTATCTCAGTCAGTGCCAAGATATTTCCTGTAAATGTATCGCAGGCAGGATTGTGCACTTCTTTATATTTCTGATATTTATCTCAGCGAGTGCTGTAAATGGCTTCTCATGTGTTATATCAGACACTGCTGTGAATTTCCGTAATATTTAGAAACTAGTACAATATGCACTGGATCTGAATTATTAACAGTATTACTGTTCTACATGGCAGCCAACCATGAACCCGCTCTTGGGTATGCCACCAGACACAGTGCCATGAACCCACTAACAGCTATGCTGGAGAAGACTTGGACCTCCTCCCCTCTGTTCCAGGGGGTGTGGTAGGGTTTTCCGGCTCAAATAACCCCAACACACTAGACACCGACGACAAAATAGCGATGAGTACAACACCGGTAATGTAAAAATTTCAACTTACCACGTTAGTGACAAGTGGTATTTGCGGCACCTACATTGACGGTAACAAATGACGTAATTTCTAATGGACCTAATCCAAACTGCGGTTTTAAAGCGGCAATGGCTGGACTCACAGCTTGTATAATGTAATCCAGGCTGTAAGTCCAGCCATTGCCGCTTTAAAACCGCAGTTTGGATTAGTTCCATTAGAAATAAAGTCATTTGTTACCGTCCATGTTTTGCAAGGTCGTTTTTTACTGTTGGAGGTAATTGAAGGTGCCGCAAATACCCCTTGTCAGTAACGTGGTAAGTCGCAATTTGTACATTACCGGCGTTGTACTCATCGCTATTTTTCCAACGGTGTCTAGTGTGTCGGGGTTATTTGAGCCGGGAAAATGACTACCACCTGTCCCAGGTCCCTGACCACTACATCTTAGCCCCCTAAGCACTGGAACCAGAATCCTTTATGGACATGTTAAGAGAGAGACAGGCTGAGAGCTTAGAGAGAGACAGCTGGGGGAAAGACTTGTTAGGAGAGAGACTGAGAGTTGAGAAATGCTCTGAGAGAGGGAGACCCCTATGAGAGAAATAGGCAGAGAGAAAGAAAAGCTGATAGATAGATGTTCTCAGAGCTGTCAGAGAGAGAGGCAGCTGTGAGATTCAGGATGAATGCTGAGAGACAGGCTGAGAACTGAGAGAGAGAACCCTTCTTGCCTTTGCTGAAGATCTCCCGAGGAGCAATGCACAGAAACATATTCCTAGACTTGATGTTTTTTGCTATCCATTTTTCAGTTTTAGTTGCCAACCTGATTTCTTTTTTTATCCATTTTGGTAAATTCCTTGTATTTTGCTATATAGTTTTCAGTCTGTGATGCCACACGATGCATTTGTGGGACTTTTGTGATTAAACTCACAGCAACCCTTACGATCTATCTTTCCATCTGCCTATTACAAACGTTTGCCTTTTTGCTGCCTTACAGAATTTATTATCATTTGTTACTCTTGTGCGTTTGGTTAACACATGCTATTGTATGTTTTGCAAACCACCGTGGGGGGAGGACACCTAGGTAATAGGTCTTATTACCTGTCCACCTTTCATAGTCTGATTTGGAATTTGGAAGTGTGTTTGGAGTAGTGACTAGGAACTGCGTTTCTGTCCCAGGTATAAGCTGTGACCGTGATTCGATAGAACTCTGTGGCTTTGTGACTTTGCATATCTGCCACTAGGGAATGGCATTGCGATGACCCTACCTTGCAGTAGAGGGGTTGCTATCAGGTCGAGTGGCTGTATCCTTGGAAGAGTCAATGGATATATTTTTATTCAGCACTTGCAACTGGAAGAGTCATTGGAAGACCCTGCGACTGTGTTCTTACCTCTGTGCAAGTTTTAGCATCCACCTGGTGAACTGTATATCCGTATAACTCGTACTATGTTATCCAATACAGTTTTGTTTTGGTTGCAACAATCTGCCTAGGTGATTTCTGAGAACTCACTACAGTCCTCACACAGTACCTCTTGTTTTTAACAATGTAAATGTATTTATTTCCTAGCCTTTTATTCCTAGAAATATCTACCTGTAACAGTGGTTATTTGAAATATGTTACTGTTTTCTCATTTGGTCATTGTGCTTTTATTTTAAGAGTACATTTTCCCATCCTACAAGCCTCAAAAGTTCTCTGAACTTATCAAATATTGCTTTCTAAAGTTCATAGTTTTTTGTAGCTTCCTTACAAATGTCAAATGCTCCTTGTTGTCATGATTAGTCCTTACATGCCTCTTACCTATACATTAGATATAGTATATTATATATAAGCTAGTATTAAGCAGGACAAATGAGGGGTGGATTACAGTGCGAGCTTTAATACATTGGCCACAGGAACACAGCAGTGCAGGGTCAGGCGTAAAAAAAGGAGCAAGCAGAATCTAATAGACAGAATCTAATAGACATATTACAGTTATCTCAATAATATTGTTTAGTTTAGTATAGTATGTATGAAGAGTCAGATGTTTATGCAATATATTAAATATTACTATATACTTTTTATAATATATTTATTTATTTTGTTATTATATATTTGTGATGAATTGCATCATGCAATTTAAAAAATGGCTGGCTAACTATATTATTATTATTATTATTATCCTTTATTTGTTATATATACCAAGAGCCCTAGTAATGTCTCAGATTTATCTTCTTCACCACAACCTGGGCACTTATATGCCATTGGGCCAATTCCTACCCTCTATTATCCTTCATCAAGTAAGCAGAACAACTGTAAATTGACACAGCATTTACCCACTGCTGCACATACTGTATATGAATTTTAACCCAGGAAAATTTTCTGCCCACTCAATTACTGAAAATATGTGCTACTTGTTATTTCCCGTTTTAACAGTGTACTTGCAGCGCTGTAAGCAGTAACAAGACATTTTTTCTATTACACTACAGTGATCAGAATCTCAGTGAGCATCAGCTGGAAAGTGGAAGTACAGCAAATTCTATTTCTCGTTGACACTGTTTTCATTATTGAGATGGTCAGAATATATCGATTAAAATGTTCTTTCTCTGCAATTGAACTCACTGATCACTCTTTATTTTTGAATTTTTCCTTTGGATGTGAGGTTAGCAGAAATGTACCATAATTGTTACAGTTTCACAATGAGTAGTGAAGAAGGTATTAGTGAAAATGTTCTATTTGCTTGGAATACTAACCATCTTTTTATGCTGTTTTGACCAGTACCCAACCCCAAAATAAATCCAGGCATCTGTCTGTGAGGGACAACTTTGACATTTTATATGCTTCTTCAAAGTATTATACTATACTACAAATGATAAATAAGTATAAAGATTACATAAAATGCTTAACAGTTGATGACATAACGTTAGACCTTCTGTCTTAACCTTAAACCTTATCTGCTATAATAAAAGACACCACACCAACTTTGTTGGCAAATTACACGCAAGTTTGCGTTCCAAAAGCCGAACTTCCTGTTGGTGGAACGCACATGCGTTCCACTGCGGAAGTTATGACTGAAAGTACAGTTACGGCTCTGCCCGCTGTCCTTCAGTCCCGGCGTCTTTGCTGCTGTCTTCAGCCTGGCTGTCTTCAGCCTGGCTGTCACAGTGACAGCCAGGCTGAAGAGAGCAGGCCCCCTGGTAAGAGTGTGTCGCCGGGCCCTCTGGTGAGCCCGCTCCCGGTACAAGGGTACCCCCGGTACCCCCCTGATGGCGGCCCTGGCGGGAGAACACTGTACTCCTCCTTGTCTATCTTTAAATGCCTTTAGCATTTGTATGTTAACGGGACAACCGCACCTCAGGCGCCCCGGAACCTGCACCCCCCTGGGCTAAATGTAACGTTCCACAAGCCAGCCTGGGGGATCAGTACTTGCACCGAACCTAAGCCGACTCTTTGAAGGGGACTGTTTCCAAAAACCTGCTACTATGAATGTGCGCTTCACCCACCTAGTTTATCCTGTCAGTGTTCCCATGCCATGCCAGATTCCTTCCCGAACCTAGGCCCACCACCATCCTAACTCCTAATTAACTCGCTCAAAACAAATCTATTTCTGCTATGAAAACACCTAGGCCACCGTCTGTCAAATGCACCCCATCAGGTCTATATAGGGCTGGGTCCTGAATGCGAATACCCGGGTGTTCGATTCTAATACCTCCCATGGACTGGACATAGTTTGCTGTGAAAGCATTAACTTTTTTACAAATCCTGTCTGCCTTCCTCCCGTCTAAAAAGAATCCCCACTGTAATCGGGGAACTATGTTGGACCAGAAAAAGTTCAAACCAGAAGGCATGCAAAAATTCCAGGTCGGACAATATAGCCAATCGTAGCTCAATAGATTTACCTTGCTCGACATCATTAACCCCCAAATGGATCATTAGAACATGGGGAACCCCATGATTTGCTGCCTCTTATGACATTAGTCCTCTGAAACTCGGCCACCTCATTCTTCTCCAACCTATCCAAGAAACCACTATTGGGCAGGGGAACGCAGTTGTATTAGCAGCTGCCCGCTGCAAAGCAGCCAAATGGACAAACGAGTGACCGAGGACCCAGATATGTCAGCGGACACCCATGAACTTTTAGGCAGCAAAAAACAAAACAGTTAAAGCATCAGACAGCAAAACATAAATCACATAGGCCGTCCTGCCTTAAAGTCCACTGCATGCCAGGGCCCACGAGACCCACTCACATAGAAACAGAAAAAAGTAACAAAAAGGGGGGACGAAGAGGAGAATAGGAAAGGAGCAGGCAACACAGGCAAAGGTAAAACCGCCAAAACCTTGTGGGGCCAACAGCCAATCAGGCTCACTTTTAGAGGGAAAATCCAGAGAAATCCCTTTGCGCCCCTGCCTCCAAAAGCAGCAAGCAACCAGGTCCTATGTCCACCCTGGAAACTGAGAGGAAGAAGAGTTCAAGAGAGAAAAGAGGGTCTCACATACCGCCGATATGCAGTGGACTTCCATCTGCCCAACTCCTGAATATATGGGCCAGATTCCCAATTCAGAGCAGCGGGTGTAGCCGCACCTATAAGGCATGAATGTGTGCCAAATTTCACTCTACTCAGGTCCAGGGCATCAAGCGCACGTTTAAACACCACCGTGAACTGATACCATGTGAGGGGGGACCCGTCCCTATGCACTAGCCAAGGTAATGCATTAATCGGCCTAAGCACTGCAAAATCGGTGACTACCTTCACAGGGCAAATCTCGTAAGTATGCCGGGGCGACAGTGTAACCCATCGCCGCCTACCTAGTTGATCTGTCTTGGACCGCTGTACCTTGCAAGAGATCGTGTGAGGGGACATAACCACATTTGCGGCTAACATCCCAGAGAGTGGAGCCGACCGCTCAGAGGCTACCAGCTCAATCACCCAGAATGCGCCGAAGAACAACATGACAAAGGCCGAGCTGGATAGGCTACAATCATAGGGGTCATGCGCCACTCCCGAGAGAGAACCTAGCAAATTCCTTAAAAGCTTGTCCCTCACAGGTCTCCTGCCGTTAGGGAGGACGGAGTGGTTCCATGTCCAACCACGCAGTGCCCTAGTAATCAAGAACCCTTTTGTCTCCCGAACAATCGGAAGAAAAAGGAAATACCTGCGAGGGAGGAGGATATCACTGACTTACTGGCGATATTGCCAGCCCATACAAAATCTTGAAAATGGACGACAGCCACTACCGGCAGGTGGACTGATACCTCCTCAAAGTAGCCGGCGCTAAAGAGGTCTCTACAAGACTCCTCACTCGAGCTTCGCAATCTCCCAGACATAAGCGGGACATGGGTAACCGGTGAGGGACGCCTGAGGCACCAGGGCTCGGAACTTGTCCCAGTTACCTCTAGACAAGGCGTTCGCCCTGGGCACGTGTTGCGCACTAAAGGAGATGTCGTGGTAAAGGCAGCGCTGCCCCGTTTATCAGTCTCCATCACTTGCAGTACATGCAAGTGATGAAGGCAGATAAACAGGGGAGTGGAAGCACTTTGCTTATTAATGGCTTGCTCTACTCCCAAATTGTCGCACCAGACGACCACCTTTTTTCCCCCGAAATCTGTCAGTCCACTGCTCCACTGCTACTATGATGGGGAATAGCTCCAGCAGGACCAGGTTGGCTGTATGTCCTGCCATAACCTACTCACTGGGCCAGCACGACATGCACCAGTCACCGGCGAAGTATGCACCAAACCCAATCGCACCTGCGGCATCCGTGAACAGCTGCGACTCCAGACTAAAAGTCGCTGGTTTGGGCCAGACATGGACCCCATTAAAGTCCTGGAGGAAAGTGCAACACACTCTAAGATCATCCCTGATCTCCTGAGACAGGGGTATGTGACATTGAGGACAGGCGAAACCTGCAGTCGCTCTCTCTAACTTGCAGCAAAAGATTCTGTCCATCGGTATTACTCTGCAAGCGAAGTTGAACATGCCTAGCAGCGATTGCGGCTTCTTCAATCGAATCCTCAGTGATTCCATTGCCTCGTTAATCAGTGACAGTATCAGCGATCTTATTGGCCTGCAACCTACACAGGTCCAACTCAATTTCAATTTCGGTCCCCAAAGAAGATAACCGGGTCATGGGATCCTCCATCTTATCATAAACCCTTGGGACACCCATAGAGTACAAAAAAGGCTACCAGGGGAATAACACCTCTCCACAGGTTGTGGCCTGACCCGGGCCCATAACCAGGAAGTCGTCCAAATAGTGGGCAATCTCTTGGTGCCCAGTACCCGCGGTCACACACCAGTATAGGAAGGTACTAAAGCACTCAAAGAAGGAGCAAGAGACTACGCATCCCATGGAGGCATTTGTCCACATTGACCCCGTCTTCCATTTTAAATCCCATGAAGGGACAGGAGTTGAGGTGCAAGGGGAGCAGCGCGAATGCAGACTCAATATAAACCTTTGCCATTAGGGGCCCATTACCAAAACGACGCAGGTCTAGTGCAGCTTCGAAGGACTGATAGGCTACGCTGCAGTAACGCTCGGGGATAGCATCATTAACTGACACACCAAGTGGAAAGAATAAGTGCTGAATAAGGCAAAACTTTCCATGCGCCTTTTTAGGCATCATGCCTATCACCATGTCTTTTATCGGAGGGTCTGTGAAAGGGCCACACATACGGCCCAGGGCTATCTCCTTACTCACTTTTTCTGCTAAAATCTCGGGAAAAATGAAAGCTGAGTTTAAATTCTTAATCTGAGAGATCTCCACGAATCCCTCTATCAGGAAAAGGAACCCAGACATCTGAACCAAGAAACTCGGCATCCGCTCGCCGGGGATACCTGGCTAGCCAACGGGCCAGGCTAGATAAAATAGAGGGAGAGGGAGCCTTACATAGCGACAGTTGGTGTGGGGACATGATCCAGGAGCCACTCAGGATGCAGCCATATCCTGGACGGCACCGTCGGAAAAGCACCGCCGGAAGTGCTGTTAGTATCCCTCGGTCCGCCATGCGACTCACTGGTCTGGACACCCTGGCGCTGACTCTCCTAGTGTGGGAGAGAAGCTACCAGGGGGGTCAAGTGGGGGCATGGCAGCTTTCGCACCGGGTGGATGCGAGCAGGGTGGAGGCACTGCGCCGGGCAGGCTGAAAGGGGGAAGGGGGGAAGACATGCTGAACACAGGGGAGAGGGAGAGGGGAGAAACAGGGAAAAGGAGCAAGGGAGGGAAGACATAATGGGGAGGAAAAAGGAAAAAATGGGAACGGAGATAAACAGGAGTAAAATATAGAAATGAAAGAAGAATTAAGTATTGGAAAACTGAAAGAAGAAAAACAGTAAAAAGACAGTTCTAAAGCAGAAAGACAGAGCAGGCATATGGATACTTATCCAATGCTTGTCCTGGAGCCAAGAGAGCTATTCCAACTCCTCCCAGTTCTTTTAACTTATTCCTCTGTTTCTCCCCTTTGATACTATCCTTGGTTATCACCACACCTTCTTGTTATTGTTAACCCTCAGTAAACCACACCATTATGTACAAACCTCAGCTTTTATTTTTCCCTCGGGCCTAATTCATCCCTCAGTTCTATTGACATGTAATAACTTGATCATTGCTATGCTTATTTGCGTTCAGTCTTACTTGCACACACACAACATTTAAAGGAAAGTACATCCAAAGCAATAGCAGTTGGAAATCTAAGGAATTGCCTAACATAAGTTAGATAATTAGATAGGGAGGGGAGCTACAATAGGGGTTTAGTCCTTTTACATACTTGTCCATATATACTCTCTTAGCATTGGAGTAACTTAGTTTGTAAAAGAAGATATAACACCCAAAATAATTCTAGGGATTTGCAACAAGGGTCAACCACCACCTCTCACCCAATTTTGACCTTTGCTCTCTGTGACTCTTGGCAGGGCCGGATTTACCGCAAGGCAACTTAGGCACTGTCTAGGGCCTGGCAGCTCTCAGGGGGCCCACGGCAAAGCAGATGGGGGGGACACGAGAAAAAAAAATTGCGGCACCTCCCCCGACTTGCGGCACCCCACCACCCCCCGCGCACGCGACTTGTGTCCAGTCTCCTCTCTCCCTCCTCTGTGTGGCCTGCTCCGTGTCACATGGGACGTGCACCACATGACAGGTGCCATCCCATGTGTGAAGAGAAGGAAGACTGCACAGCTCGTGGATGGAGAAAGACAAGTTGTGGAGGGGTAGGGTAGTATATTAATATAATGTGTGTGTGTGTGTGTATGTGTATATTATGTGTGTGTGTAAGGGGCCACTGTGTGTATATTATGTATGTATATTATGTGTGTATTAGGGGCCACTGTGTATATATTATGTGTGTGTGTGTGTGTGTGTGAGGGGCCAGTGTGTGTATATTATGTGTGTGTGAGGGGCCAGTGTCTGTATATTATGTGTGTGTGAGGGGCCAGTGTGTGTATATTATGTGTGTGTGACGGTCCAGTGTGTGTAAATTATGTGTGTGTGTGACGGTCCAGTGTGTGTAAATTATGTGTGTGTGTGAGGGGCCAGTATGTGTATATTATGTGTGTGTGTGAGGGGTCAGTGTGTGTATATTATGTGTGTGTGTGTTTGTGTGAGGGGCCAGTGTGTGTATATTGTGTGTGTGTGTAAGGGGCAAGTGTGTGTATATTATGTGTGTGTGAGGGGCCAGTGTGTGTATATTATGTGTGTGTGAGGGGCCAGTGTGTGTATATTATGTGTGTGTGTGTGTGTGAGGGGCCAGTATGTGCATATTATGTGTGTCAGGGGCCAGTGTGTGTATATTATGTGTGTGTGTGTGTGTGTGTGTGTGTGTGTGAGGGGCCAGTGTGTGTATATTATGTGTGTGTGTGTGAGGGGCCAGTGTGTGTATATTATGTGTGTGTGAGGGGCCAGTGTGTGTATATTATGTGTATGTGTGTGAGGGGCCAGTGTGTGTATATTATGTGTGTGTGTGTGTGTGATGGGCCAGTGTGTGCATATTATGTGTGTGTAAGGGGCTAGTGTGTGTATATTATGTGTGTGCAAGGGGCCACTGTGTGTATATTATTTATGTATATTATGTGTGTGTGAGGAGCCAGTGTGTGTATATTATCTGTGTGTGTGAGGGGCCAGTGTATTTATATTATGTGTGTGTGAGGGGCTGTTTGTTGGAGGGAAATGGGTTTATTTTTTAAATGGTAACACTATTAATTTAATGTTTTGGTTGGAGGGAGGTCTACTTATAAAATGTGGGTGCTATATTGATTTAACACTGGGGCTGGTGGAGTTTTTTTTTTTCAAATAGAGCCTCCAACATTCCAGGATCCAGACAAGCAGCAACTGATCTAAAGACACAGCAGCCACAAGCGGTTAAAGTGACGAGAACAGGTAGGAGAGAGCAGCACAGTCTGCCAACTATCCTGAATCTGGTGGGATTTATACTATGAGGAGGTCTGACTTGTTTAAATGTTGCACTATGGGATTCATGCAGAAGACTGACATATTAACATGATTATTACATTCCAGCACTTTTTCATGTTTCTGTAGGTAGAGGGCTGCAGTCAGTAACTGTAGTGGCGGACGGTCTGTGACGTGGTGGTGATAGGAGACTGCTGTTTTTTCATTACTGGGCTTGCTAACTCTGAACTGTAGTTTCTTGACATGTTAATTATGATTACTACCTAAGTTTAGTTAAAGATAAAGTACAATTTGTGTGAATTGAAAGGTAAGCTGTGGTGGAAGTGGGGTGTATATGGTAGTATGCTATACCGCTACTTCTCATACTGCCTTCATTGTAAAATAATAAAATTCCATTCACTTGTTTGCAATCCCATTACCTTTTTTGTACCGCCACTTCTATCTTTACACTTCTACCACTGAGCTTAATATTCATCGTATGGAGTATATGATTAGTATAATTCAAAATTCTGCTAGATCCTTTGACAAAATATGGGGTCCATGGTCATTATTCTTTAACTGCTGGGACCACAGTGTGATGCACTGTAATGATAAAGGAGGGCACAGTGTGATGAGAGGGACAGTAATGAGGGGCCGCAGTGTGATGCAGTGTAATGATAAAGGAGGGCTCAGTGTGATGAGAGGGACCGTAATGAGGGGCCACATGGTGATGCAGTGTAATGATAAAGGAGGGCACAGTGTGATGAGAGGGACAGTAATGAGGGTCCGCAGTGTGATGCAGTGTAATGATAAAGGAGAGCACAGTGTGATAAGGGGGACAATAATGAGGGACCACATGGTGATGCAGGAGGAGCAGCGTGATGTGCGGCGGCACATAGCTTACCCTTCTACTTAATTATAGGAGTATATGCTACGCTAAAAAATATAGTGCTAAGGATTGTTTCACGGAGGGGGGGCCCAAACCAATATCTTGCCTAGGGCCCCATGAGGTCTAAATCCAGCTCTGACTCTTGGCCTCCTGGGACTCACAGGAGGCAGCACTCCTTCCAGGTTCATTAAACGCTTCTGGAATGACTGAGAGGACCTTTAGTGCTTCAGTTCTCTGTATTCTGGATCGGAGGGGCAGTAGCCTAATACTATTGGTTTCTTCATGAGTCACTGCAGTGGCCCCACTATATGGTTGGGCAAGTATTCACAGAGGGAAACGATTAAATCATATATATGAGCTGTCGTGCTCGGCTACAAACATAATAGAGTCCTACATTAGGTGGGTCTGTTAGGAGGGATATAGTCACACTAACTATATCAGTATTCTCTTGCAATTTTATTAATTTCTATTTTGTTTGCAAGACTACTAGCTATTATTTGCATACATTGATATTTTATTCACTTCTTATTTTTTACACCTACTTTTAATCTCTTCTAACCCCCCTCAAATATTTCCCTCAAATAAACCCTGTTCCCTGTCTAAACTATCTTGAAAACTGCTTCTATCTTCACACTCTCCCCTAGTTCTAAATTGAAAATCTCCATGATTCCAACTCTGCAGCCTGTATCTAAGTTCTCTAAAAACCCTCAGGTACTTATTAGCCTCCATAAGATCCTGGTATCTTTCAGGTATCGCATGTGGCACAGATTTTCAGAAAATAATTAACTGAAAGAGTTTTAGGACTTATCTCTAACTTTGTCACAATATGGACCATGTCTGATGGGCCCAACCCAACCATTACCATCAATCTATCAACCCCGTCCATAATATGCTGAACCCGAGCATCTAAAAACAACTATTGTTCTATATTTTAAGTCCTGGCAATTATCTGTTCCCCTATTAATTGAACCCCCTACAATTAGCATATGCCTGCCCTTCATTAAACTCATGTTATAATCTTTGCTGGAGCAGTAATTCCCCTGGTTGCTAGTGGAAGCACCAGCTGCAGCAATTAATCATATCAACAGAAATCCCTATATGAGCCAACTTGTCATATTTGTTGGGGGGTGTCAGATTAGGGTTAATCTACTTGATATTTTCCCTGAGACACTTTCTTGTAACTGTGACCCAGCTACCTACCTTGAGATCCTGCTCTCCCATGCTCTCCAATGAGCAGCAAAGTGTTCTCCAAGACATCAATGGACTTCAGTGTTGCAAGTTGCTCATTTACATCCAGAATATTGGGTCTCCAGTTGAGCAATTTGCTCACATCTTGCAGTGCAGTATTCACCACAGAATGTTTGATCTGGAAGTACATACATATTCTATGTTGTACCCCAGTGTCATTACCAATCATGGAACACATACTGACAACAATTTATTTACACTACTTACTCTAAAATGAAAGCACTGAATATTAATTAATTTGAACTAATTAATACAGAGTATAGTACCATAGAGCATTAATACAGGAGTGTCAAGTGACTGCAACTACAAAGCTATTTTTAAAAAGGTTTAAAACACGATAGTACAAGAGTACATAAAGGAATCACAACCTTTTACATAAACTTAGCACAATGCAAAAAAATAGTAAATATATACTTTCTTTCCCTACTTCCTTATACTTTTAAGACAATTACCAGGAAAATAAGTAGCTTTGTTCAGTTTAAAAAAAAACATCTCACTTGGTTTTGCACTCATGGTGTGATCCCAGAAGCATATTGAAGTAAAGATCTTTTAATATTGGCATTACACGAGGAAAAGAGGAAGAGGAACATTTTTTAAAATGTGCTTGTTTGTGATTCTGTTGAGATACTGCAACACACTCAGGGGTATATTTACTAAGTAGCTAAGTGGCAGTTTGACGTCATTTTTTAAAATGGCAATTTTTTAAAAGGCAAAGCCCATCAGATTTTGAATTTAATTTAATTGCCGTTCTAAGAAAATGACAGCTAACCACTGCTTACTATATATACCTCTCAAACTCACTGTTGCTTGAATGATTACACTGGAGGAACTGCAGAAGTTGCTGTTCCTCAATGTGTTACTCTGTGTTATAGCAATGTACTCTGTTATACAATGAATATTCTAGCATGTATGTATGCTGCGATAACTACACTGTTTAATACAAACGTTATTCCACAAGGAACTTCCCAGTCTGTGCCTATTGACTTATTGACTGAATAAAAGAAGCACGATCCACAACAGGTCATGGGCCCGTTATAAAGTTGCTGCAATGATCTATATGCGGTCGCTGAAAGCCGAAAATGGCAAGAAATTTTTACGAGCCACGAACAGAATTCCTGCACTGACCTCTCATTTTTTAAGACATATTGCACCACCAAGTTTATTGTGTGCAAAACATGTTACATGTTGAAATTCATCGAGTCATAATGCAGACACTCTGTTATCGGCAATGAAGAATCCTCAGGAGAGTCTTAGCGGGGTAAGTCATTTTGCTATGACATTCCTGAGTTTTTCCAACAGATTGACACTGCTATGTTTCTTTGTGAAACCAGTGATACAAAGAGTAGCTTGCCTGTGAATGAGCTGACATTGTGTGATAACACTACTATGCTGAAAGGAGGAGGATGAAGACATCTGTACTGCTGCTGCTGGCAATACACCTGCCCAGTGTGCTGTCACGGTTATATAGTCTTTTGTTTGACCAGTACTGCTTTCCAACATATCTATATTTAAGTGGACAGCCGGCACAAGGGCATTTTCTGGGAACTGAATAACTTTTCGTTTTACCTCCTGCTGAAGAACTGATTGGCTTAAACCTGATGCTTTGAGGGTGGAAATTAGACGCTCATCCAATGGTAACATAGCTTTCATGGCTTTAGTGATCCGCTGTGCAATAGAATGCTGACTGACATTCTTGGTTCCTCTTTCAAACGCTTGCTTCATATACAATTGTGTAAAGCTATGCTTACTCTTCTTGGTGACCTTCATCATCATCATCACCATTTATTTATATAGCGCCACGAATTCTGCAGCGCTGCACAGAGAACTCATTTGCACCAGTCCCTGCCCTATTGGAGCTTACAGTCTAAGTTCCCTAACATACACACACACAACCAGGCAGACAGAGAGAGAGAAAGAGAGACAAGGGTCAATTTATTAAGAGCCAATTAACCAACTAGTATGTTTTTGGAGTGTGGGAGGAAACCGGATCACTTGGAGGAAACCCACGCAAACACAGGGAGAACATGCAAACTCCACAAAGATAAGGCCATTATATATGTATCACCCACAGCAGCAGCAGTTGTAGCGTACAAGGATGTCTCTTGGGAATCATTGATTGCATTAGGGGAGTCAGTTGGAATTGGAAAATTGTATGCTGGACTACGTGCTAATAATGAGGAGGTGACGGTGAACATTACATTATTTCGGCTGCTAGCTGATGCTTGGTTGATTACTACTGTAGTCAAATTTCCACCTATTGAAAACTACCTGAATGAACTTTCTGCAAATGACGTAACAGGGACGAGGTGCCTAGATCATCAACGTCCCTACGTCTACTTATTGTGACATGACTAAGGCTATAGACACCTTGACAAATGTTGTTTGGTTTGGGATAAAAATATTTCCAAACTCGAGTGTCACGGGCACTAGGAGTTCTGCCCAGGATTCACCAGTTGATAATGCTTACCAGAGGGGCGGGGTTTACACAGCGGTCCTCTGGGCAGTAGGGTGAATAGTAGGAACATATATAACAGCAGATGGAGAGAGAATGCCAATGGAATAGATGAGAGTCAGTGATTTGCAGCTATACTGGTAGGAGAGTCAGCAACTTGCAGCTGTACTGGTAGGAGAGTAGAGTGGACGTGAACAGGTGAAGGAAGGTAACGGGAGAGTCAGTGGTCTGCGGATAGCAAGTTGTACCACTGCTGTGAAGGAAAGACTTGTTCAGGTGCAGGTAGGTAGCGGGAGAGTCAGTGGTCTGCGTATAGCAAGTTGTACCACTGCTGTGATGAGGTGAGGACTTGTCCAGGTGCGGATAAGTGGAGGAGTGATAAGAGTCTATAACTGTATAAATACAATTGGAGAGCAGAGGAGCTAGTCCCAAACAGATATGCAGCGTCACAGCTAATAGTCTATAGCGGGTATGTATACCGCTGCTGAGTAGAGAGGCTTGTCCAAACAGATATGCAGCGTAACGGCTAATAGTCAATAACAAGTATGCATACCGCTGCTGAGTAGAGAAGCTTGTCCAACGAGGATATGCAGGCACAGCAGGAGAGCTGAGAGACTGTAGCGGGTATGGGAACCGCAGGTGAGCAGAGCAGGTAATCCAGCAGACAGCTGAAGACACGAGCAGGACACAGGAGTCAGTAGCGGGTATGGGAATCGCCGATGAGCAGAGCAGGTAATCCAGCAGGAAACTGAAGATACGAGCAGGACACAGGAGACACCTTCAGAGACTCACAGGGAATGAGACTCAAGATCAGGCAATGATACAATGGCCACAGGTGCCTTAAATAGGGAGAGGTGATTGATCCACCAATTAGGTTAAAAGCAAGGTCATAAGAGTTCATGGATGCTGCGCATGCGCAGTCCATCAAGATGGCGGACGGCCGCGGCTCAGAACAGGCACCGGCAGGAAGGATAGAGAACCACGCACCAGCGCAGAGGCACTCACGGTCCGGTGAGTGACATCGAGGTCCTTTTTTGGTCTTATGCCCTGGAATGAAAACACACTTATCATGGACATGAGGTGGCACTACTGGTGGCTGCCTTGCTTCAAGACAATCGTCATCATCCTCCTCATTATCTTGTTCATGTACAACAAATTCATTTTCAGATCAACAATTATTCCCCTCATTTGCAAGTTCCAAAGTAGAATCTTCAGTTTCTATGTGTAAATCATCATCATTACTACTCATCCTCACAATTCCAAATGGTTAAGAAATTGGGGAAGAAGGATACTCTATAATTACAATGTCAGAATCTGAAATATCAGACTCACGCACTTATGGACACCATTAGACTCCTCAGGATACTGTGAGTGCCCAAGTTGTTCTACAGCCTCAGTGTTCTTTTTATGCACTGATGTGGCTATTTTGAAGGTGACAGACCTACACTCTGAGCGAGAAGGTGGTGCATGGGAAGTTAAGGAAGATGCATGACCGTGTTGGGCATTCTCTTTTGCAATGGGCATTTTAGTATATGTACCAGCAGTAGTAAGTCCCCTACTAGCAAAAAGTGGCATGGTCTGAGCCTTTTCTTGCCACTGCGGGTAGTGGGAAATCACCACATTGTCTTTTAATCCTTATCTCAAGAGCTGGTGTTTTCTTTGAGATTGACAAACAGTGTTTGGCTTTTGAGCACGTTTTCGTACACATTTTTCCCACATGACCTTTTTTACTAGCAGAGGTTGAAAAAGTACTACTACTGCCAATACTGGTACTGTACTGGGATGCTCCTGATCTGTAGACTGATCCATGGTTGACCAGAGTAGTAATGCTACTTGATGTTGGAGCTACTTGTAGGCGCCACCACAACAGGGTATGAGATATAACATAACATATATAAGGCAAACCTGCCTTTACAAGCCATCGCCGCTTTAAATTTTAGCTGCAAAGTCGCCGATCTCCCGCGATATGAAAAAAACGGACTTTGATACATTTACCCCCAGATGTCACTGATATACTGCCCCTCACAAAATTGCTTTCAGCTTGAAACACTTGAAATTTTAAAAGCAAGACATCTATTTGTGTTTATTGGGGTGTGCTGCTCACAGTCAAATAGCACCCTGTGTTTTCACCACTAAATAGTTCAGATGTCATACTATATATACTATAGCAACCAGTAGCCACTACTATTCACTCTCTGACACCCACTTGATCAGCACGTTCTAACAGTAAAATTACAGCTATAGCTATATGAATTGCCTCTTTCACCCTGTCCAACCCTCTGCGAGCAATTTTAGCACAGATCTGCAGCCACCCTCCTATCTACATGCTATCATTTCTAAACTGGCAGCTGAGAAGACGAAGGAGGGCCATATATAAAAGATATTGATCCAAAACTCACAAGATCTGACATTTTACCGGAAATGACGTTTGCTTTGTCTTCATATCTGAATTTGGCGCAAGAAATTGAGTCATGACTCGGTTCGACTTGCATCCCCAAACTTCGAAGCTGTTGGATTTCTCCGAATCGGAACCACTCATCTCTAATAAAGAGTATATTTGAACTGCCCCTACATCGGGCTCTCCTAGAGATGGGCACATATGTGCACCGAACATAGGTAGGAACAGACCCATGCAAAGAGTAATTACATCTATATATGTTGAGTCTAACACATCACACCAGAGCATCCAGCTCAAAAAAATTTAAATTTGGACTTGACACATGTCAGGCGTAGCAGTGTGTACAAGAAACCACTTTTAGTGCTACACTAAAGATCAATATGTCTTGTGAGGAAAATCACAAGAGTTATGTATCCTAAATGACACAGGTGAATTGTACACACCTATCATAACTGTTTATTGATATACCTTCACATCTGTTGTTTTCCCTTTTACAAAATAAAATGGGATATACCATCATAGACCATTACACTGTTCACCTTGATAACGATACCATTGTATTGATACGCATCGGTGGTGATTATTGACGGTCTTCAGCTGGAGCATCTCTCTCAGTTTTGTAACGCTTTGGATGTGTTTCCAACCCAGGTACAACATCTTCATATCCAGGAGTACTAAAAATTTACATGTGAATTCCTACCATCTGTCTAGTAGGAGTCCTTAAAGACTAGAGAGTTCAACCCTGATGTTATTTAAAATTTAAAATTTGTTACTAAAAATATTGATGTTTTGAACTTTACACACGGGAGATTCCCTCATGTCCCCTCCTTGCTGGGGATTATTATACGTGTTTGAGAACAAAGGCATTCTTTTAAACAACTTGAATATTGATTTGCTGAGTTTTCTCACTGTCCATGTGAGCGATAGATTAGCAGTCTGTTTATGATTTCCAATCAACAGTATTACACTATGTGTGTTTTTCTTTTTCTCTCTTTTTTGAGGTTAAAGTGACAGATTTGTGCACTTACCACTCTGTAAGTAATATTTTATATACAAGCCTCGTATTGCATTTTTTTTAACACTGTGGTGGATCACAGTTTGGTTTTGATTTATGTGGGTATATTGCACCCTTTGTGATACCAAATATTTATTCATTTCTTTTTCTTTTACTTTGATTTTTTGGAGAAAATTCTTCCTTCACATGTGCATCACATCAAAAAGGAAAGTAGGACAAGGACTTGATCATTATCAGAACTATTGGATATTGAGAGACTTCAGTTCATTTATTTTAAAAGGGCATGGTCATGTAACATAATTAGACTTTTAAAGGGCGGTTATTGTTAGGATACGTTTGGAAGGAGCTTTAGTGACCAAGATAGTTGAACTTTGTAATTGTCACAAACCTCTCTGCTCACACACCTGTGCTTCTGATTCTCTCTGTCTCTGTGTTAGATCAGCACTTCCTGGTTTGGGCGGTCACATGATTGTGGCTGGGAGGTGGCATATTCTGCAGTGTATATAAAGCTCACTCTCTCACTCTAACAGTGTCAGAGCAACTGGTTTCCATACCCAGTCTGACTCCCTGTTATGCTGTATTGCTGCTGTCCTTGGTTTGCCTTGTGAATCCTGTGAATCTTTCTTGGAAAGTGATTCTGCCTGTTAACCTCTCGTGTAATAGTCCTTGCTTGTTTTGACCTCTCTTCCTCGGATCCTGATTCTGTACTGCGCTACTGCTTATGTACCAGATTCCAGCCTGTTGTTAGACCTTCCTTCTGCATACTGAGTTTGTACCTCGCTACCGCCAGTGTACCAGACTTTAGCTAGCTGACCTGCTTTCGGATTATCATTTCTCTCCGGCGGTGTTACGCCTAGTGACTGTTCAGAGGGCTGCAACCTGCGTGTTCGTAGCCGCTAAAGTCCATCCTGCCTTACGGCGGTTCTTGGTGAAGACCAGGGAACCCATTAGACTATGCACCTCTGTTCGGCCAGTCCTAAACCAGGCTAACATGTGTGTCCATCTCCCCAGGGATCTCTGCGTTCAGACAACGAGACAATTATTACAGTTTGCACTGACCCCACCTCGATGGATCCTGCAGACAATCCCTCTCCCACCAGTGGATACAGTCCCACCTGTGTCTGCAGCCTCTCAATTACATATTCCTAACCCTCCTAAAGCTGACAGGGATCCCGAGTCCTGCAGAGGATTTCTTATTCAATGTGCCATACAATTTGAGCTCCTACCCGGGAACTTTCCCAGCAAATAGGCTAAGGTGGCCTATATTGTCTGTTGTCTGGCCAAGCCCTCGCATGGGCATCACCCCTTTGGGAGCGGAATGATCCTCTACTCTACAACCGTGCTAACTTTCTGACAGTTTTCAAGAGGATTTTTGATGAGCCCGGCAGAGTTGGTAATGCAGCAGCCTCGATTTTGCGTTTACACCAGAGTTCACACTTCATTGGTCAGTATTCCACTCAGTTTAGAACTTTGACTTCTGAACTGCATTGGAATGATGAGGCTTTGGTTGCGACATTCTGGCAAGGACTGTCCGACCGGATTAAAGATGGATTAGCCTCAAGGGAACTTCCCTCTTGTCTTGATGAAGTTATCTCTTTGTGTAACAAGGTTTACCTCCTTTTTTTTTTTTTTTTTTTATTGAAAGCCTGGGAACGTGCAATCAAAAACCCAAAGTGCCCAAAAAAGGTGTAAAACCATAAAAAAGTGCACAAGGGGTACGGTACTGGCCCCTTCTTTAAAAAGAAAGGGCCCTGGTCCCCGACCCCCGGAACCAAAAAGGTCCCTTAGGGGGCAAGGGTCTTCAGACCCCCTTCGCTGCGAGGCTAGGGGGGTCCCTTTAGCCCCTGGGATCCACCGAAGCTTCACCCAGGGCTTAACAACTAGTCCACCCCCTAAGGGGAGGACCAACGTGGGTGTTCAGGGAGGCCGGAGCCTAATGGCCACACAACCTCCCCTAGATCATCTTGGGGACAGGAGCCCAAAAGGGCCTACCCGTACCCAATAAAATCCAGAAACGTGAACACAAAAGAAAAAGTGACAAACGTGGAGAAAAATAAATAGTGCCGAGTGGATACGGCCCCAGCCCAATGGCTGGGCTTGGTATAAAAATTTTCTCGCCCAGCCATAAGGCCGGGGCAAAGAATAGAGCGAGTGCTTAAAAGAAAGTGGTCAAAAGTGCGTGGGTGCCAACATAATCACATTGTATCTATTTCAAGGTGCTACTGACCTGTGATTTTTTGGCACCCCTGGGGTCGCCACTCCCAGAGGCACATTTGTCCCAGGCTTTCAAAGCAGCAATCCCAGCCCCTGGCCAGAGGACCAAGTGCAGCTCTGCCACAACTGCACTTGATCTTAGCCAAAAGGCCGAGAAGCGATTAAGGTTTACAAGGTTTACCTCCGCTCTAAAGAACGAACACTTAAGAAGACTCAGCTTTGTCGGTACAACTTCCAGTCCCCCGACGCTCCGCTGGAGGAATCCATGCCATTTGGTTGGTTCTGTCTCTCTAGAAAGGAGAGAAAAGATTCAAGAATAAACTTTGTCTGTAATGCGATGACCCTGGTCACATTCTGGGTATCGGCCCTAAAAAGACTGGGAAATGACAAGGCTTAACTGGTTTAGGAGAGGTCATCTTAGGTTCTTAGTCCCTCTCCAGCATCTTCTTCTAGTGATACCTTTCGCTTCTCGGTTCTGCTCACTCATGGTCCCAAAACTATCACTCTTTTAGCATTCGTGGACTCGGGAGCAGCAGGTAATCTCATGTCAGATTTCACGGTTGCTTGTTTGGCCCTTCCCACTATACCACTGGAACAACCTCTCCACCACCACCTTGCCACTGATGGAAGTAGAATCTCAGGTGGTGTCATTCGGGTTAGTACACTTCCCTTAACTATGCAAATTGGATCCCTTCATAGGGAGGACATTTCCTTTCTTGTTATCTCCAGGGCCATCAACCCAGTGGTATTAGGGCTTCGATGGCTTCGCCTGCATTCTCCCGTATTAGATTGGCATGATGCTCAGATTATTTCCTGGGGTTCCTATTGCCTTTTTCATTGTATCCAGAAAGTGGTTCAGCCACTTCGTCTGTCTAAATCCAACCTTTCTACAGAATTATCTTTACCCCCCCCAGTATCAGCCTTGTTCCGATGTATTCTGTGAAAAATGGGCAACCTCTCTCCCTCCACACAGAGTCTGGGATTGCGGAATTGAACTCCTGATTGGTGAATCTCCTCCTCGGGGTTGAGTGTACCCGCTTTCCATCCCTGAGACCAACGCTATGGCAGAATATATTTGGCAAAATCTAGAATGTGGATTCATCTGAAGATCTTCCTCACTGGCTGGTGCCAGTTTCTTCTTTCTTAAACGGAAAGGGGGTTTCCTGCGCCGGTGCATTGACTACCAGGGCTAGAACGCTATTACAGTGAAGAAAAGATATCCACTTCATTTAATTACTGAACTGTTCGACCGGAACAAGGGTGCCACAATCTCTTCCAAATTTGACCTTCGGGGTGCGTTTAACCTCATCTGGATAAAGGAGGGGGACGAATGGAAAACGACCTTTAACACCAGAGACGGTCACTTTGAGTACCTAGTCATGCCATTTGGCTTACGTAACGCTCCTGCAGTATTCCAGAGTTTCATCAACTAAACTTTTTGAGACCTCCTTTATCAATATGTAGTGGTGTATTTGGATGACATCCTCATCTTTTTCAGAGATCTTCAATCTCATCGAAGACATGTAGTTGAAATTCTTACTCAACTCAGAACTAGCCACTTGTTCTGCAAACTTTTTTGAACAATTACCCTTCCTGGGTTACGTTATCTCTGTTACTGGACTCTGTATGGACCCCACCAAGCTAAAATCCATTACTGACTGGCCCCAATCTTTAGGTCTGAAGGCTACTCAGCGCTTTTTAAGTTTTAGGTTTTGTTTAGGTTATCGCCAGTTTATTAGGGGTTACTCCGATTTGGTTGCGCCCATCACCGCACATACTCGGAAAACATCTGATGCCAAAGCGTGGCCCAAGGAAGCCTTCAATTCCTTCAAGAAAGCCTTTTTACTCAGATCCTGTCTTGATGCAACCCAACTGCAAGCGTCCATTCTTTCTTGAAGTGGACGCTTCATCTTACGGGACTGGGGCTGTTCTCTCTGAGCGCGTTTCCTCTGGGAAACTTCACCCCTGTGGGTTTTTTCTCTCACAAGCTCCTACTGGCCGAGTGGAATTATGGCATATGGGCTAAGGAACTCCTAGTGATCAAATTGACTCTCTCTGAGTGGAGACATCTGCTAAAAGGTGCATGGGTGCGTGTGGCCGTGGTCGCCAGGGGATAGCTGTTACTAAGCGAGAAATTCCTCCCTATACCTCCAGCTCCAGGAAGAGGACTGTGCAAGAGAATGTGGATTTTTAAACTGCAAGAAGATACCATCTTAATATGATTGCACAATAGATAGGCTCCTTATGGAAACATTATCACACTAAAAAAAATTTCTAGCTGCAGTGGTGGTTTCCACATCTTGACCAGTAAGAATGCGGTTCACTGTGAAGAAGATGTCGTTGGTGATTGGCTTTGTTGTCTTGGTGGCATTAGCAGCGCACCTTGGCCAACAAAATGCTAGAATGTCAGCAAATTCTTGATGACGGTAATAGCAAGAAAAATCGGGGTGTCGAGTACAAGGTCAAACAAATTTTGGATTCTCGCATATCCAGAGGCACCTTGCAGTTTTTGATCGATTGGAAGGGCTATGTCCCAGAGGAATGCTCCTGGGTTAAAGCTACCAATATACATTGTCCTCGGCTACTTAAGACTTTCCACAAAAAGTTTTTTGACAAGCCTTTTAGGGTGTCTAGTGTCCACCCTTAAGGGAGGGGTACTGTTACATACCTCCCTGCCCACACACCTGTGCTTCTGATTCTCTCTTTCTCAGTGTTAGATCAGCACTTCATGGTTTAGGCGGTCACATTATTGTGGCTGAGAGGCGACATATTCTGCAGTGTATGTAAAGCTCACTCTCACACTCTAACAGTGTCAGAGCAACTGGTTATCATACCCAGACTGACTCCCTGTTATGCTGTATTGCTGCTGTTCTTGGTTTGCCTTGTGAATTGTTCTTGGAAAGTGCTTCTGTCTGTTAACCCCTCATGTACCAGTCCTTGCTTGTTTTGACACCTCTTCCTCGGATCTGTACTGTGCTACTGCCTTTGTACTAGATTCCAGCCTGTTGTTAGACCTTCCTTCTGCATACTGATTTTGTACCTCGCTACCGCCAGTGTACCAGTCCTCGGCTAGCTGACCTGCTTTCAGATAATCATTTCTCTCCGACGGTGTTACGGCTAATGAATGTTCAAGGGGCCGCGACCTGCGTGTTCCCAGCCCATAAAGTCCATCCTGCCTTACGGCGGTTCTTGTTGAAGATCGGGAAACCCGTTAGACTCCGCGCCTCTGTTCGCCCAGTACTAAACCAGGCTAACACGTGTATCTATCTCCCCAGGGTTCTCTGCGTTCCGATAACAAGACAATCGTTACAATAATATTTAATAGGCAAATGTCTAAGGTAATGTCAGTGTGGAACTCAAAAACATATAGCATAAGGCAACAATAGGCAGAAGTGCATACTCCAGGATCATGAGATCCGTGAATTAATTTGCGCAAGGCAAACAGGTAAGCCAGTGAATTGATGCCAAATTTCAACATGTGACGTAAGCAGTAAGTTTAATCAAAATCAGCTCAACTAGAACTCTGAAAGGTAGGCTATCATAGCTAAGTTGCAGTGCTAAAACCACTCATCACACATAGTAATGTAGGTTTCTGATATTAGTGGTGCAATGAGCACAGCAGTGGACTATTGAGCAGTGAAGGAAAGTTATATGGTCAGGTGACTCATCCTTCACCATCTTCTCGAATAGATGAGAGCATGTGTGGTACTAACCTGAAGAACTCTACAGCCCTGACTGCGCATTTAGTACAGTGTAGTACAATGTCGAAATTGACAGTATATTTATTCAATTTGTAAGTACACTAGCACTAATGCATCACTTTAAGGAAGTAGTTACAAATGTCTGCCCTCTTACCATAGTTGTATTGCAAGTGTATGTGGCTGTCACACTAAAAGAGCATTTTTGGGTCATAATCAATGAAAACTTTCTTATCTTCCTTCATGATCTGCATTCACAACATCTTTCTTTACTGTCTGTATCCATCCCATGTCTTTAATTACATCTCCATTTCTAGACACCTTTCCTGCAGATTTTCTTTTCTATCAATTTATTCTTTGCCTTTCTGGTGTCTGTCCCATTAGTTAACATACCACTAGAATGACATGTGGTGGAACTTAAAGAATAATTTTACATTAGAAATCCGTGTGTACATTTTTCTTGTTTGCTTGTCTTGTATTATTTAAATGTCCCTCAATGTATTTGCTGCCATTTAATTTGTATTATGTTTTTGTTTCCGTAGATCTTTTCTATAGTACAACATGGAAGACAAAAGCCCCAACACAACTTGCTTAATAGAAAGCAGTGTAGCAAATGCCATTTTGAGTACAATATATATTGTCATTTTTATTGGAGGAACAATTGGAACATTCATTACGATCTTCTTGATAATTGGTGTGAACAGACTATCTGTGACAACCACATCAGTGGTCAACCTGTTAGTGGCCCATGGATTATTTCTTATTACTGTGCCATTCCGTATTGAATATTATATCCAAAACAAATGGAAGTTTGGACTTCCCTTTTGCAGACTGGTTAGTGCCATGATACACATTCATATATACATTACTTTTATATTTTATGTAGTTATGCTGAGCATGAGATACATCAGTTTCTTTAAACAAATGGACAAAATTGAGTTCTATAGGACATTCCATTCTTTGGTGGCAAGTGGAGCTGTGTGGGCTTTAATATGCATTCTAATTCTACCCTTGGTGTTCACAAAATATGGTGCCACTGCAAGCATCAATGAAACACAGTGTTTTCAATTTCAAGATGAATTTCAGAATCAATCAGTGATGACAATGAACTACATCATCATTGCAGTCATGTTCACAGTGGTTTGTTTTCTTCTGGCTGTACAGATCTTTATCATTGCAAAAGTCATGAAAAAAGTTGGAAGACCCTTTTTTGCCCATCAGGAAACCTGGGTTCATCTCAAAAGTCTTTTTTTCATTCTGGTGATGGTAACCTGTTTCTTTCCTTTCCATATGTTCAAAATCTACTATATGAAACATACAAAGGAATGCTTTTATTACAACGAAATTTGCTTGAGCATAACTGCACTCAGTTGCTTAGATTTTTTATTGTTTGGACTTAAAACATATTACCAAAAAGTGACTTCAAACTTGTCTGTTTGAAAGTGTCTGTAAATAGGACCTGTCATCTAAACATATTTTTATTACATAATACCAACTCATAAGATTCACACCTTTCTCAGATCTATGGTGCCTGGAAACACTTGTATTAAGTGAAAAGCATCTTATTAGCTGACTTTTACCTTATCTGATTGGTCAATAATGGTTGAGCAGTGGCACCCATCCAATTACATGGCAATGTCATCCTTGACATATATCAATAAAAATTCTTCAAACACTGTGGCCTGAAGATTTCAGAATTACCATTCTTAGGGGAGGAGAGCTGTGAAAATATTAAGATTAGGAACAAGTTCCCCTTTAAAGAACTTTGTAAAATGGCCTGTATTGTATGTCTTTAATTTGTATTTTATGCTAAGAAAAGCATTGTATAAATTATAAACCCTGATTGTATGTCAAGTCTTGGCAGTAATACAATTGTATACATAGAAATTGTAGAATGTTGATAGTAGATAAAGCCTAGTTTGCCTATCTAGCCTACCCATTTAACTTATTAAGGGTTTAAGCTCAGAAGAAAACTGTGTATATACTGGGAGTGTAAAAATCCTTTACTGTTTTTTTCAGTTAAATCTGCAGGAAGTTTGTCTAAACTATTAAATATTTATTCAGTGAAATAATAATAATTGTTGACCATAATCGATAACCTCCAGTAAATAAATAGAGCCATTCAGGCCAGTTTTATAAAACTGTTTCCCAGGGCCGGTGCAAGGTTGCCCGGCACCCTAGGCAAAGCTTAAGCTTGCCGCCCCCCCCAACCCCCTCCCCGCCCAATAAAAAAAAATCTAATTTCCCAGCCACTAACACACTTAAAAATAATAACTCTTACCTCCTCTTGACTGGCTACAATGCAGTCCAGATGTCTGATGCAGCACTGATGACTGATGCAGAATGCTGTCCAGGCTTCACTGCTGCCCAGGAGCAAACACAGGATATCTAGAGGGGAGGCTCCAAATACTAGACTTCAGAACAAAACAAACGAAAGAAAAGAAAACATGACATCACTCACCTGTAACACACTGACATGTACCCCGCTGCCCACCAACTTCACTCACACATGCCCGTCTGCCCACTAGCTGTTCTCACATATGTCACCCCTTGCCCATCAGCTTGTGTCACATATGCCAGCCGCATAGGCGACACCAGCTTTACTCACATGCCCCCCTGCCCACTACTTGGCTCTCCTCTATTGCTGTCTATTAATGTATTCTGTAGATGATATATTAAATATACTAACACATGCAAATAAATAGAGAAAGGTAATCTAAATGACAGATAATCTAGACCGTTCTATTTTATTTGCATTTGTTAATGTATTCTGCAGATATAAAATTAATTATACTAATAGAGGGCAACACAGGAGAGCCAAATAGAGGGCAAATACTAAAACACATAAATGGTTCCTTAACTATCCTACAGTAGCCCCAGCAAGGTGAATTAAAGCTGTACTTCATTATGTATAGCTGCATTTTGTCACGGCACTATTTTAGTACAAAGACACCATAGTCTCTAACTTAAGGACATTTCTAAGTGTAATCCCCCGTTTCCCTATTTTCTCCAGCCTCCTCCTCCCCCCCAATTTTCTGTAGCATCCATTCTCCCCCCCTTTCTGTAGCCTCCATTTCCCCACCTTTGTATAGCCTCCATTCTCACCCCCTTGTATAGCCTCCATTCTCACCCCCTTTGTATAGCCTCCATTCTCCCTCCTTACTGTAGCTTCCATTCCCCCCTCTTTCTGTAGCCTCCATTCTCCCCCCTTTGTATAGCCTCCATTCTCCCCCCTTTGTATAGCCTCCATTCTCCCTCCTTACTGTAGCTTCCATTCCCCCTTCTTTCTGTAGCCTCCATTCTTCCCCTTTGTATAGCCTCCATTCTCCCCCCTTTGTATAGCCTCTATTCTCCCTCCTTACTGTAGCTTCCATTCCCCCCTCTTTCTGTAGCCTCCGCTCTCCCCCCTATGTATAGCATCCGTCCCCCGTCCCCTCCTGTTATCTGTAGCCTCCTCTTTCCTGTACTCATCTTAACTTCTTCATTTTCCTTCCTTTCTCTTCTTCCTCGCTTCTGTCTTCTTTCTCTGTCTCCTCTAGACTGGCAGCGTCGTGCGTCGTGATGTCACGACGCTGCCAGGCGCCGGGTAAATTTTAAAATGGGTGCTGCTACAGTGCAGCACCGCATTATAGCGAGTGGGTGAGCGAGTGAGCGGGCGGGCAAGCGAGCAGGGCGGGCGAGCGAGCGGGAGCATTTATTTATAAATTATTACTGGGTCCCCCGCTTCAGTGCCGCCCTCCAGAGCCCGGCGCCCTAGGCAACTGCCTAACGTTGCCTAATGGGAGCGCCGGGCCTGCTGTTTCCACTGTTTACTAATAAACTTCTGTTTATGAGTGGTTGTGATCTACAGTTAGATCACAGATTTTCTTATATACACAGTATGGAGGCCCCTAAAACAGTAATATCACAAAAGCTCACCTACAACCATCTGTCCAGGATACCATCATATATGAAAAATTGCTCCTGCTCTGATTTCCCTAATGCCCAGGGATTACACAACTGCTGTCATATTGCTTTCAACCTTATAAATATGTTAATATGTTACTATGCCACTACAGTTCAGTTATGTAGAGGTGGTGTTTACCCTGAAAAATATTTGCCAAGCTCAATTTACCATATATATATATATATATATATATATATATATATATATATATATATATATACACATACACATACACATACATACATCCAGAAGGACAAAAAGTGCCTCATAGTACTCTGCATATAGACCTTAGCTCTGTGTATTCAAACATATTGATGGGTTAAAGGAATGGAAAGGAAAAGGAAAAAACAATAGTGCAATATTGTTGTTCTAAAATCACCCGCGAACAAATCACACCTAAAAAGTGTCTTTATAGCAGAAAACTTTCTTTCACAGAAATATATCAATATAACCGTGAAGCTTCACCTCGGAAAACAGCTTCAAGGGAAAATAAGATCCAGCTGATCACTCCAGTGTTGTAACAAATCCCTCATGACACACAGAAAAATTGCCTATGTACTGGCAATCAAATAATCAAGTACATATCTCTCCTTTCTATAGATTTCTTTGAATCCAATTATTTCTGCTGTATTCCACGCCACTCAATATAAACCAAAAATAAATAATAACAACATAGTGTAGTACATTTTTAAATGTTTAGTAAACAAAGCAAAAGCAATAATGCACGTTTAAAAGCATATGAAAACAGGAACTTAGCTGAGGAAGCTCCTCTGAGGAAGTCTAAAACATTTAAGGGACGACATGCTTTGAGTTACAAACTCTGGTGCAGTACGTAAAAATCGAACAAACAATTTATTAAAACATAATTAAAATTCCAATGTCATTAAAATAGAGATCCCAGGTACTCCTATTAGACAAATGTAAACATCATAGCAGAACAAAGATCTTAATGGTCTGGACCAGCTGGATTAGATTACAGAGTCAGATGTTTGCAGTTATGAAGAAACCAGGCAGCAAATGTATCAAGCTGCGATTTTGAAAATCCTGCGATGTATTAACCTAAGTTTTGTTTTAAAATCGCCAGAGATGAGTTATTGTAAAAATCGTTGGTTTCAAACTCACAGCAAATCGCTGACCTGATTTTTCCCCATTCTAGCTATACAAATCTCCAAATGTATGAAGCTTCGATTTTGCAAACCCGACTGAGTTTCAAATAAAAATCGACAGATACAACACCCTGCTTTCTAGATCGAGATTAGCAAACACATCACTGTTACATTACCTGCCCATAGAGCCGCAGGTCCCGGCGGCTGTCAAAAGTTTAAAAATAGATGATTGTTTAAAAAAAATAAAAAATAAGTTGGGGTCCCCCGTCCAAACACTTTTAACCCTAGTGCTGGCAGCCTACTGCTGGTTGCGCGTAAATCATTTTCACGCAACCAGCACTAAGCAAATCAGCCGGGGTGGTTGGCACTATAGCAGGGGACACGCGGCATGGGTCTCCCTGCCATAATGACAAACCAACCCCAGGCTGTTCAGCGCTGGGCTGCAAAAAAAAACGTGCAGGCCCCTCCTCTAGGGACAACCAGCCCAGTGCTGAAAGCACTAGTGCTCTTCCTACACCCCTTGGCGGTGGGTGTAGGGTAATAACGGCAATAGATTGTAAAAAAAAACAATCAGAGGCCATTTTTGTTTGTGGAACTACAAGTCCCAGCCAGGCCTGGGCTACACTAAACAGTCTGGGCATGCTGGTGCTTGTAGAACTACAGGATGCAGCAAGGCATGAGTGTCAGGCCATGTTGGCACTTGTGATTCTCCAAACACCAGCATGCCCAGACTGTTTAGTGCAGCCCAGGCCTGGCTGGGACTTGTAGTTCCACAAACAAAAATGGCCTCTGATTGTTTTTTTTTTACAATCTATCGCCGTTATTACCCTACACCCACCGCCCAGGGATGTAGGAAGAGCTCTAGTGCACTCAGCACTGGGTTGGTTGTTCCTAGAAGGGGGACCCCAGACATTTTATTTTAGTAATATAATGTTAGTGAGCCTAAAATTGACAGAGTTTTGCATGTAAAACTTGCAACCAATCAGAAAGGAGTCTTGTCTTTCAAATTGCAATTTTCAGCTAAACACGGGGGAGTTTGCTAAATACGGGCGAGTTTCAAATTGCTGCAAATTGCGAGAGATGAACAGCGATTTTAAAGTTCAGACTAAATATTGGTACTTAATACATATATCAACTTCGGGATTCAAATCGCCGGTTATCTCCCGTGATTTGCGATCATATAAAATCGCAGCTTAATACATTTCCTCCCAGGAAACCTTTCAACTTGACACAGCTCCGCCTTGTTCGATTTTTACATACTGCACTAGATATTTTTTTCTCTTTGCTATTCCTCATATAAAAATGGCATTTATATGAGTGGAATATTGACTCTTCTGAAGAAGAAAACCTTTGGATATAACTTTTAAAGAAATCATTTAGTAGCCCATTATCAAGAATGATTTCTGTAAGTTCAATTCTTAAGGGGCCTGGATAACATCGGGAGATCCTATATTAATATGATGTTACCTGTAATTATATTCACACTGTGAGTGAATTCACAAAAGAGGGACTTCATCCTCTGAATACTTGTGACACATATGAACTTTTGATGAACACATATTACCTAGATTATTAATGCATAGTATTGACAATATTACAATATATGTTTGATTTTTTGTTTTTTTTGCTATATGAATGTTTATTCATTGGTGGATTCAATTATATATTGAGTGCACCTGAATATAAGTATCAATTTGATTATGTTGTAATCACTACAAATACAGCTCTCTCTTTAATTGCCCCTTTTTCATTTTTTGTGTATGAGAGATAAACAGCGCTAGGTAGTTCCTTATTATTTATTTAGTCTTAACATTACCAAGCAAAATGTGTCCACCATACTGACTTTTACTGCATGTATTACAAGTAAGTTTAAATGCTGAAACATAACCACTACAAAAGACATAACTAAAACCACAGCTGCCAACATTTCAAAAATATTTCCGTGTTTGTTATGCATATGACAGATGCCTTAAGAAAACTTAAAGTCACTAAACTCATTGTGCCTACACGCTCTTGTTTTTATTTGGTCACATCCAATATCTTTATAATTTACAGTATCTTTATGATTTACAGTATTTACCGTAGGGAGTGGATTAGCCAATATTTAAGAATATTTTTGTTATAAGGCACTCTAAACATTTGATAACGTTACCAAGCATAGTTGCAACTGTAATTGGCAAACATTTTAAGAAAAACATGTATTACTTTCTTTATCTTTTAAAACTAAACTTTTATTTTCCCAGTACACCCTTCCGTCTTCCCTACATTTATTCTTTGTTCTTTACATCTCTGTGAAAACACAGTGGAGGCAAAATGATCAAGCTTAATATCTTCTTTGCAGTGCACTTCAATTTGCAGAAGTGCACCTAGATTTCTGCCAAATCTCATGGGTTTGCAGAGAAAGCTGACAGTTTTTGCAGAGCGAGGATTTGGGGTGATGTAAGGGTGCTTAAATGGCTCACCCTGTATGTCCCCCCACTTTCACAAAAACCTTTATAGCTTACCAACTTAACTAAAATAAAAACACAGAGTCATGTATAAGGTTGGCAAAATGGAGGACAGAGTTTATTACTTTAAGTAACATTTTAAATAACATTTGGTGGCGGAGAAAGGGCACTGCGGGACAGCTACCAAGCTGATACAACCAAATAAAGTGGGAACTGGTGAAACCGCCGTACGTCAACTAACAGGGCAATTAAACGTGGGAACTGGCGAAATTGCCATACATCCACTAACAGGGGATCTCATCCCAAAACTGCCATGCGCTAAATTGGCATCAGAGTGACTGTACCCCCTCTAAAATCACAATGACCCCCCCCTCACCGAGCCGGACAAGGGACCCTCCTCACCAAAGGACCAAAAAATTACTGGTGTCTCTAAGGGTACAGTGACCTGCAGCCAAACAAACACTAGCGCTTAACTAATCAGCCACTGAATGCAGTCCCTTCCTACTGCGAAAATTGGTTAAAACATCAACAACTAACACCTTAAACTAGGAGTGGGTGGGCGGGATCTCGTGACGAAGAGTGAAGAAAACCAGGAAGTGCAGCCACCTATATGAAACCAGGACCCTCCCACAACATCTATCATTGGTCGGGCCAGACTGATGTTAACCCTTAAAGGTAAGTGTAAGTTCTGTTGCAAACACTGTCGCCCTTTAAGTGCGTTCGACTAAGGGGCCTCATTGTCATTCTAACAAAGTAGGAGCACCGATATGCCTTGCTTTGCAGGCAGGTACCTTTTGTGGAGCTAAATTATTAAAACTAGATAAAGGATTTGAAAGATCCCCATTTTCAGGGGTGTTTCTTAGTGGGGGAAGGGGCAAAGACATTTCCAGTCTGAGATTTATATGCAGAGGCATTGGTACAGGATAACAGAACTTATGCCTTAGCAAAGAGTCCATTTTTCACAACTGACATAGGAAATCCCTATTTACTTCAACTAAGTTAGCAAGCAGGCGTGGCATCTTCTGCTCCCATCAGTGCTGGGCTGTAACATTATAGTCATTATAGCCCACATTCCCAGCCTATCACTGACATAGAGGAGCAGCAATAGTCAGCCTCACAGATCAGAAGTTGCTGGCTGCTTCCATTCCATGTTGGCAGCTAGCACTCAGTGTAGGGGTGCCAGATAAAAGATCAAAAACACTCAGTTTCATTATGTCATTAATACAGTGTTTTATGCACCTCTAAAATCTTAGCACTCTAGGTTCACATCTATTTTCACCTGGTGGTAGTGCTGGCCTTAGATACAGATTGTATAGTGCATATACTTTTTGCAAGAGATTGAAATCTGTCTTCCCCTTTCATGGTTTATATAGTGTATATGCTGTCACCTTGTGGTTGTAAAGTTTATAGTATTTGTAAGTTTTATAGACTAGTTTCTCTTTCTGAGTGATCTTAAAAATGAGTGTCCCACCTTTTGTCCTAATGGTGTTGATCCCTCCTTTAAAACCCCTTTACTCCAGATCAAAGTGGGCTTCCACGATGGTGGACCCATTTTTCAGAGAAGGCAGCAGCTGATCTTAATGCTGCATCAACTTCAAATCTCTTGATGTACTTAAATTGAAGTTCCTACTCTGAAATTTAGAATTGTTTTGATGGAAGCACCCCATCATTGCAGTTGTGGGGGAATTATTTTTTAAAGCCTCTTATATGAAAGTTAAATTAACCTGGTAATTAGCTAAACTGGTTTCACATAATTTATGTACAACAGTATTATGATCAACAGTATTTATCAAAACTCATCAATTACCACAATGTATGCTGCTAATGTGTCCTGTGCCTCTTGTCCATAATTAACAAAAGAGCTTAGAAACGCCTATGAGGAGGATTTCACATTAGACTTAATCCTCTAAATAAAAATGGTAATTCACAATGAAAACACAGAAAACAACACATTGCAAAAACATTTAAGTACATTTGTAAGACAAATATAGCAGCTTTGTGGCTATTAGCAGATCAGGGAAGACCATAACCATATCTTTTTATGTTTAGTGTGACAAAAGGTGGGTATTGAGACTACAAATAAAAATACCTCCAACGTTTATGCAGAATAAAATTGGGACAAAATAAGCCCTTCACCAGCCATGCAACCAATTCCCACAAACCCCAACCAATCATATCCACTTTCTGACCAACCACACATATTTGGCTGAACAGCTGCTATACCAGCCAGGAAATCATATGTGTCCAGGCTAAACTAGAGGAAATAAAAACCAGTAGTCTCCAGTGACTGATAAAATCTCTCTCTCCTTGTGTGAGTCAAAGTGAAGCCAAGTTACTACAAGGTCATTGTGATTGATGATTAAGAGGGGAAGATCTAGTGCTCCCA
Organism: Mixophyes fleayi; assembly: GCF_038048845.1. Taxonomy (NCBI): domain Eukaryota; kingdom Metazoa; phylum Chordata; class Amphibia; order Anura; family Limnodynastidae; genus Mixophyes; species Mixophyes fleayi. The sequence continues at coordinate 94,560,214 of NC_134406.1, forward strand.
GGACAGTCTGCAGTGGTGAGAAGTAAAACACCTGTTTATATCTTTTACTCACATATTTGCACTTCACCTCAGCTATGACCAGCCCCTATTCTGCATGGTATAGACAGATCAAAGAACAAGTAAGGACACTGTATAATGCACAATAGGCATCTTTACTCACAGCACTGTAACATACATATCTGTGTAAAGAGAGTGTAAGAGATCAACAATTTCTATCTTATTTTTCCCAGACTGCAAGGGCCCCAATGTGGACATTAAATCATACTTGCCTACATTGATAAGTATTCCTCCAGGAGAACAGGGGGAGGTGGGCATGTTGGGGGCGGGGCCCGATGGGTCACTTCATTTAGCCCCGCCCCATACCATCCATCACTGTTTCTGGCCAATTACAGCAGGGACGCGTGATTCACGTAGTAAGCCCCGCCCCCGCCACTTTACTATAGGTGGCAATTAGAAACCGGACTCGCTCTCTCGGGTTTGTGTGTAACATTGCAACAGGAGCTCTGACTAAATTCCTTGTGAGACACCTCATTACTGCCTAGGAAATACATTTCCAGCGAGCTACTGACAAACCAAGTTTAATTACTGTGGTTAGAGGTGTATATTTATTGTGCTGCCATATAGATAACTGTTTGCACTGTTTAGAGTTATTTCTATCTTTATATGTAAGCTAAACAAAGTGTTTTATTTTGAATCTATTCCGTATTGGTACTATATTGTAAAAGACATTGTTTAAATGTTAAATGTTTATGATTGCATATTAAGGCTGACCGAATTTTACTCTCCTGTTTACAGTTATGGACAGAGTTAATAAACCAGAAATGAGTCAGCCTCTAAACTTTGTGTAACATATATATTATAATCTCTATATGGGGGTAGACCCTTGCCTCTCTGCCATAGCCACGCTACACAAGGAACCATCTGACCTGTGCTATCCTGAAGACCTCATCTACATCGGGTACCACACAAAAAGAATATTGAAAATGCTTTACTTTTTTAATGGCCTGACTTATACTGATGGTTTTTTTTATGTATGTCAATTAATACTGTGCAGCATCATCTGACAAATCTTTAGGAACTTTGCCTTGTTTTCCGGACAATGCTTATTCATTTGCCGTTTGAAAAAAAATAAACTGACTCTTAGAAAATTTGCACGTTTTTAAACAGTTTGATTGACTGGCTGTTGCCACAGTTATTCGCTATAAACAGCATTATCAACTGCTTCATTTACAATAAAGTTTACCATGAATAAGAATTAAAAACTACAGACTACTATAATACAATACAAGCTCCTCAAACTATACTCAGCATTGACGAACAGGGGAGGGCTGGCAAATTTTGGGAAAGATCCGATTCAGCAGCCTGTTTTAAGGAAAAAAAAATATAGGTAGCCCAGTGATCCAGCCCAAGATAGTCCACTATGGGACTGGCACAGGGGCATATGACCTCCTTCACCCCAGCCCAGCCTGCCCCTGGTGATGAACAGTAAGATTGTTACCTTGGATCATGGTTAGAGTCAGAACAAAGAAACTAGACAGATGATTAATTTAAAATTTACATTTTCTAGTAGTAAAACTGAACCCTGTAAAAAGAAAACTTTTTTTTATTGTGGTTATTAGCGGTTTTGCTTCACCAAAACCTTGGACATGTCATTATGACACTTCCTGTAGGTTTGTAGAAATTCTGTGGCAACTTCAGAAATTTGTTTCCTAGAACAAGAGGAAGTAAGTCAACATAGATGGTACACATGTCTCAAGTTGCAATGTAGCAATGTGTATTTTATCATAGTAAAGTCCCAGACATACTGTAGACACTGCTACACAAATGATACACTGGAAATGCACTGAAGGTGGATAATATCTGGATTTATTTCAGTTTTGCTGTGTACTATAATCATGTATGTAAGATCTCTAGGGGTAAATGTATCAAGCTACATCGAATTTCTCGGGTGAGTTTAAAATTGCCAATTAATTAACCAGCTATTTGATGTAAAAATCGTCAAGAGATGTGTTTCCTTCAAAATCGCTACAAATTGCTGTCCCGATGTTTTTCCACTCTAGCTATACAAATCGCCGAATGTATGAAGCTGCGATTTTGCAAACTCACCCCGGTTTGAATTCAAAATCGCCAGATACAACACGCTGCTTTCTATAGGCGAGATTGGCAAACACATCACTGTTACACTGCAAGGCAATGTTAATATAACAGGAGGCACCATTTTTTTTGTTGTACAGGGGCAAAAATGATTATGAATTTTCTTACGGGGGGCAAATTATTTTAAGAATAAATAAATAAATTAGTGGCCTGAATGTAATTATAGGTTAAATGTTTATTTTATTACAGTGGTTTACTATTTCATTAGCAGTAGGACAATATTTATATTTTTATAATATGTCAACACTTAAAATTTCCTGATGGGGACACCATTAAAAGTACAATCTTATGGCACTACAAGTGTCAGCATACACATGAAAACCGTTTATCAAGCCCCAAACTGGCTTTACACAAATGTCCACTTGGAAAAGGGTTGACGATTATTATGAAGATCACTGGAAAAAATCTATTGTTAATAGCTGAATATTGCTAGTCTTAATTAAGGTAAATCTGTTTTTGAAATGTTGGTTTGAAATAGAGATGCTCATTGACCCCCGTGTTTTGGTTTTGTTTTTGGTTTTGGATCTGGATTACCGTCGTGATTTGGTTTTGTTTTTAGTTTTGGATCTGAATTACCGTCGTGTTTTGGTTTTGGTTTTGGTTTTGCAAAACCGCCATTGCATGTTTTGGTTTTGGTTTTGTTTAGTTTTGTTTTGCTATTTTGTTGGAAAATCAATGTCTTTGCGCATAAAATAACCAAATTGAGTGCTCCCCCTGTTTCTTGGATAAGTAATGTAATTGTAAAGCTAATAAATTAGCAAAAAAACAGTTTAATTCCTGGTAGGCCTTCATTAATTCTACACACAAACCAGATTGTCTTCCTCTCCATCTATGCATATTGGCAATGCAGCCATCGTCTTTGGATGTATATTACACCCTACACTTATAGTTAAATATGTAAAGATATGGACAAAGGCAGTTTGGTTTCTGTCCCTCTAGGCCCCCTCCACTTGTAGAAAGTACAAAAAAATTCAGCCGTTATAGACTGTACAATATTAATTGAAATGAACAAAGGCAGTTTGGTTTCTGTCTCCCTAGGCCCCCCTCCAGTTGTAGAAAATACAAAAAAATTCAGCCGTTATAGACTGTACAATATTAATTGAAATGGACAAAGGCAGTTTGGTTTCTGTCTCTTTGAGCCCCCCTCCACTTGTAGAAAATACAAAAAAATTCAGCCGTTATAGACTGTACAATATTAATTGAAATGGACAAAGGCAGTTTGGGGTCAGTCTGTGTATGATACCCTACCCATAATGAGAAATTGCCAAAACAGCAGCCTTTCAAGACGGTACGTGATATGGAAATGCCCCAAGTCCCTTTCCTCTTTGGGGGTAGATTGCACCCTAGACTTAAATAGAAAGTTTTAAAAATATGTTATCGTCATCATCTGGAGCTTCATCCTCACCCTCATCAGTGTGTACGTCATCATCACAGACTATCAATTCATCGCCGCTTGAATCCACCATTAGAGAACAGTCAGTGCTTGTATGTCTTTGATGGTGAAGGCCTTCCTCGTGGAAGATGTAGTTCATTTTTATAAACATCATTTTCTCCACATTTTTGGGAAGTAACCTTCTACGGTGATCACTGACTAAGTTCCCAGCTGTGCTGAACACTCGTTCAGAGTACACACTGGAGGGTGGGCAGCTTAGGTATTGCTAAGCAAATTTGTAAATAGGTTTCCAAATGGCCTGCTTTTCCTCCCAGTAAGGAAAGGGACTGTCTGACATTTCCATATCAATTACCTCTTGAAAATAATTCACCATCCTTTGCATGTTTATACTCGTATTGGATGAAGTTATGGGCAAGTGACACATTTTTTGGAAAAATCCTTCAAGCCAGCCCAGATGTTAAATTGTTCTGGTCTGCCCCCTGCGTCTTCCTGCTTCTTTTTGGGAAATTAAATTTTTTACGAGCAGCAGCAACTTGAGAAAGTGAAGGAGGAAACGTCGTCAAGCCGAGGCCCAGTTCAGCGGCCAACTTGCTGAGCAATAGCTCCTTGCAAAAGTTCACATCTCGTTCATTTTGAAGCAAAGACTCAATGTAGGTCTTAAACCTTGGATCAAGCACAGTGGCCAAAACGTACTGATCCGAGTTTAAGATCTTAATAACTCGAGGATCATTGTGAAGCGAATGAAGTACTTGATCGACAAGGCCAACATACTTTGCGGAATTGCTTGATTTCATCTCCTCCTTCAGTTTCTCAAGCTGCTTTTCCAATAGTCTAATTAAAGGAATGACTTGGCTCAAACTAGCAGAATCTGCACTCCCTTCACACGTCACAACTTCAAATGGTTTCAGCACCTTGCACAGGACTGAAAGGATTCCCCACTGTGCAAGAGTGAAATACATGCCCCCTCCTTTCCCAATGTCATGGCTTGTGCAATACGCTTGGATGGCTTTGCGCTGTTCCTCCATCCTCTGCAGCATGTACAGGGTGGAATTCCACCTAGTTACCACCTCCTGCTTAAGTTGGTGGCAGGGCAAGTTAAACTGCTCTTGGAGCTGCTGTAATCTCCTACATGCTGTGGCCGAATGCCTGAAATGGCCTGAAATCTTACGGGCCACCGAAAGCATCTCCTGCACCTCACGGTTATTTCGTAGGAAGCTCTGCACCATCAAGTTGATGGTGTGAGCAAAACAGGGAATGTGCTGGAAATCACACAGCTGTAATGTTCGCACTATATTGTTGGCATTATCAGAAATGACATATCCTGGGGAGAGTCCAAGTGGTATAAGCCATGTATCAATCACATCTCTTAATTTGCGTAACAAATTGTCAGCTGTATGCCTGTTAGTGAAGCCGGAGATACAAAGAGTGGCCTGCCTGTGACAAATGTTACGTAGTGTTGATGTACGCAAGTGTCTGCTGCCTCGAGAGTCATGCATGCTTCCTCTGAGGGGACTCAACATCACAGGCATCAGCCACCACTTGTTGTATGTCATGGTATGAACCATGACTATCCTCCTCCCGCTCTATAAAAATAAAAACAAAGCAGATGTTTAGGTTTAAATTCCAACAATTAATATTGTAATTAATGTCAATAGCGATGCATTCATGAAGATGATTCTGATATTAGTGAATGTAGCAACGAACATGCATTGGTATTCCAACCTAACATCTATGTAAAGTTAGTATATGATGTTTTGTAATTATGAAAGAGGCCTATTTATGTCTAGGGTTACATTTTAACAAAAGATTTACACATTTGACAATCAGTATTGATATTAGAGTCAGTATGATGTGCATATTGATAGAGGTGCCACATGTTCCTAAACACAACAGAATCATAACAGGCACAAACAGTATATAGTCAAAATGTACCTAGGGGAGATAACGCCCGAGTTAGGGGTGGGTCACTGCCGGTATCAATTCGGCTCACCCCAACGACAGACTCCTCAGAAATGGTCACGCTTGCTCACTCCTCTAGTGGCGTTAATAGCAGTTCCTGTGGTGGACCACCACCTGTTTTTTCAGCGGGGCTCCTTCCCTGACTTATTTTTTTATTTGAGCTTCTGTTTATAGTCATCCCAGCTGTACAAATGTGAAAAATATATTAGTTTGAAAATGCTTTAAAAAAAAAAAAAACATGGCACATAATAGTGTAAACACACTGCTAAATGTGTGTGCCTTGTCCTGGGTGGATAATTGTAAGAAAGTAACATGTAAATTTGTATGACTACACTTTGACACCACAATGGACATTTCCTAGGTACAAATCTGGCCTTAAAATACTAATGACTTACACTGAGAAAATATGTGTCAAGGTAACACTCGTCAGACATGTACTATGTTTACACTAAACAAAAAATAATTGATGGTTTGGAAAAGTCATTAATATTACTGTTTTATGTACTTTGGCATCCTCCGACACGGAGCAATGTCATTAACTTCTGCATTTATTTCCTCCCAGTGGTTCAATTTCTCAGAATTTGTCAGACGTCTTGTGCCTGAATAAAATTTATCAATAGTCAGATCAACTAAAATTTCTATTTCCCAAAAAGACTACTGCAAAGATACAAATACACCAACATTGCTTTATGTTTAACAAGTTATGTTCCTATTGCTAACCAACTATGTAATTTCCATTTAGACATATCAAATAGTACTCACTGTAAGAATGTTTTAGAAGTCACAAAGTCATATGTCATATAGTCCCTGCCACCAAACATTTGGAAAAGAGCAGGAATGAAAGAAGAGCACATGTGCCTTTAAATACAGATTTAATTGCGACTCCAGGTGTACATGTCTCATCCTAATTTCTAAGAACGTAGTACTCGTCTCATTGCTCCATCTACAACCCCCCCCCCCCCCCAGGATGGTTGAATGGCAGGCAGCCATTTTACACACAGGTGTAGAAAAGATTCTTGAGCGATGTGAGCTCGCCCACACGTGCTCTAAGAACCAATCAGACGAGATGAGATCCTGCACGTTTGCGAGGAAAGAGCGGAGGGTGCTGACCGAGGGCATGGATAGCATGCCCTCTAGTCGGTACATTTGAAATGAAATCAAAATGCGGGCGTACCAGAGGGTGCGCCGCTACATCTGGCGCTGGTTTAACTGCTGTTGTGCTGCTCCAGCGGAGCAGGAGTGATCTGCGGCACAATTGTTCGAAGTGCTAAGGCAGGAGATTATTAGCCTTGAGTTCTCTATTAATCGGATGAAATACTGTCATACAAACACTTGCTTTATTTTTACAAACACTTCCAAACTTTTACCAATACATGGCGTACCCAAACATATCAATCTGTCCACAGATTATAAAAGTAACTTCCCCTTCAAAGCAAAATGTTTTGGCCATGTGTCAAGTTAAATTGTTAAGGGCATGTTAAGAGATTGAAACTCATGACCCAAGTGCTGTGAGGCTGAAGTGCTAACCACTATGGCAACATGCTGATAATAAATTTGCTAACATATTTTAAGGTAACACTAGGCGGTGGGCAACGCACAAATTAGTGCCAACCCCATACCCAAATGTCTCCCCAATCTGTCATTAGTTATATTATATAAATATTGATCATGGAAAACAAAATATTAATTTAGTACTTATTTTGAAAATTAAAAGATTGAAAGATTAAAAGATCCAAGATTTGTTACATGCCATCTGAAAGTGGAGTGTGTCCCTAAATAGTAATTTTTTAAATTAAAGACACTCAATTATCTCTGTGGCTAAATGTATGTTTCTCAATGTCAGCTCACATTATTATATGGCTATATGTAGGTAACTGTAAAACAGGGAGAACATTTAAACAGAAACTAATTTGTCATACTTATTCCAACAGGCCGTCAGAGCTGTCTAAGACAAGAGGCCAGGGAGGAGGAGCAGGAGCTCGTCAGGGTTGAGGCGGAGGAGGTGGAGAAGCAGGAGGCGGCCATGGTAGAGGTGGAGGAGGCGGCGGGCGCGCCAGAGAGGGAGGAGGAGGCCCATGTTGCAGCTTTGGTGGAATGTAAGTTTGTTACAAAAACAATGAGATATATTCGTTGGTGTGGGTAGGCCCATTGTAGTAATCATAAAGCCCTGTTTTCCCACCTGTCATTTGGCCAATAGCTAGTTATCCATTCCACGGTTAACAACCATGATGGCCATAATAATAGCTTTTATTGAATCAAGTAAACCGTAGCCACCCATTTCCCGGCCACCCCACAAATGTGTGTGTGTGTGTGTATTAGGGATGAGCGCACTCGGATTTATGAAATCCGAGCCCACCCGAACGTTGCGGATCCGAGTCGGATCCGAGACAGATCCGGGTATTGGCGCCAAATTCAAATGTGAAACTGAGGCTCTGACTCATAATCCCGTTGTCGGATCTCGCGATACTCGGATCCTATAAATTCCCCGCTAGTCGCCGCCATCTTCACTCGGGCATTGATCAGGGTAGAGGGAGGGTGTGTTAGGTGGTCCTCTGTGCTGTTTAGTTCTGTGCTGTGCTGTGCTGTGCTGTGCTGTGCTGTGCTGTGTTCTGCAGTATCAGTCCAGTGGTGCTGTGTGCTGTGCTCTGTCCTTCTGAGGTCAGTGGTGCTGCTGGGTCCTGTGCTGTGTCCTGTTCAGTCCAGTGGTGCTGTGTCCTGTGCTCTGTGCTTCTAAGGGCATAGTTATTTCCCCAATATTCCCCTGTGTTTAAAAAAATAAAAAAAAGTTTTTTTAAAAAATACCAAAAACTACTTTAATTTTTTTTAATTACCACAAAATTTGCACAACCAATCCTGCAGTATAAGCCCATTGGTACTGCAATATTACCAAGTTCACACATTCAGCAGTAAAAGTCCAGTGGTACTGCAATATTACAAAGTTTACACATTCTGCAGTATCAGTCCAGTGGTGCTGTGTCCTGTGCTCTGTCCTGCTGAGTTCCGTAGTGCTGCTGGGTCCTGTGCCGTGTCCTGTTCAGTCCAGTGGTGCTGTGTCCTGTGCTCTGTGCTTCTAAGGGCATAGTTATTTCCCCATTATTCCCAAGTTTTTAAAAAATAAAAAAAAAATTAAAAAAAAATAAAAAATTAAAAAAAAAAAAAAATATATAATAATTATAACCAAATTTGCAAAACCAATCCAGCAGTATAAGTCCATTGGTACTGCAATATTACCAAGTTCACACATTCTGCAGTATCAGTCCAGTGGTGCTGTGTCCTGTGCTCTGTCCTGCTGAGTTCCGTAGTGCTGCTGGGTCCTGTGCCGTGTCCTGTTCAGTCCAGTGGTGCTGTGTCCTGTGCTCTGTGCTTCTAAGGGCATAGTTATTTCCCCACTATTCCCAAGTTTTTTAAAAATAAAAAAAAAGTAAAAAAAAATAAAAAATTAAAACAAAAATAAAAAATATAATAATTATAACCAAATTTGCAAAACCAATCCAGCAGTATAAGTCCATTGGTACTGCAATATTACCAAGTTCACACATTCTGCAGTATCTTGTGCTACATATAATGGAGACCAAAAATTTGGAGGATAAAGTAGGGAAAGATCAAGACCCACTTCCTCCTAATGCTGAAGCTGCTGCCACTAGTCATGACATAGACGATGAAATGCCATCAACGTCGTCTTCCAAGCCCGATGCCCAATCTCGTAGTACCGGGCATGTAAAATCCAAAAAGCCCAAGTTAAGAAAAAGTAGCAAAAAGAGAAACTTAAAATCATCTGAGGAGAAACGTAAAGTTGCCAATATGCCATTTACGACACGGAGTGGCAAGGAACGGCTTAGGCCCTGGCTCGTGTTCATGACTAGTGGTTCAGCTTCACCCACGGATCTTAGCCCTCCTCCTCCTCCCCCCCCCTACAAAAAATTGAAGAGAGTTATGCTGTCAGCAACAAAACAGCAAACAACTCTGCCTTCTAAAGAGAAATTATCACAAATCCACAAGGCGAGTCCAAGGATGTTGGTGGTTGTCAAGCCTGACCTTCCCATCACTGTACGGGAAGAGGTGGCTCGGGAGGAGGCTATTGATGATGTAGCTGGCGCTGTGGAGGAACTTGATGATGAGGATGGTGATGTGGTTATTGTAAATGAGGCACCAGGGGGGGAAACAGCTGATGTCCATGGGATGAAAAAGCCCATCGTCATGCCTGGTCAGAAGACCAAAAAATGCACCTCTTCGGTCTGGAGTTATTTTTATCCAAATCCAGACAACCAATGTATGGCCATATGTAGCTTATGTAAAGCTCAAATAAGCAGGGGTAAGGATCTTGCCCACCTAGGAACATCCTCCCTTATACGTCACCTGAATAACCTTCATAGTTCAGTGGTTAGTTCAGGAACTGGGGCTAGGACCCTCATCGGTACAGGGACACCTAAATCCCGTGGTCCAGTTGGATACACACCAGCAACACCCTCCTCGTCAACTTCCTCCACAATCTCCATCAGATTCAGTCCTGCAGCCCAAGTCAGCAGCCAGACTGAGTCCTCCTCAATACGGGATTCATCCGAGGAATCCTGCAGCGGTACGCCTACTACTGCCACTGCTGCTGTTGCTGCTATTAGTCGGTCATCTTCCCAGAGGGGAAGTCGTAAGACCGCTAAGTCTTTCACAAAACAATTGACCGTCCAACAGTCGTTTGCCATGACCACAAAATACGATAGTAGTCACCCTATTGCAAAGCGTATAACTGCGGCTGTAACTGCAATGTTGGTGTTAGACGTGCGCCCGGTGTCCGCCATCAGTGGAGTGGGATTTAGAGGGTTGATGGAGGTATTGTGTCCCCGGTACCAAATCCCGTCGAGATTCCACTTCACTAGGCAGGCGATACCAAAAATGTACAGAGAAGTACGATCAAGTGTCCTCAGTGCTCTTAAAAATGCGGTTGTACCCACTGTCCACTTAACCACGGACATGTGGACAAGTGGTTCTGGGCAAACGAAGGACTATATGACTGTGACAGCCCACTGGGTAGATGCATCCCCTTCCGCAGCAACAGCAACAGCTGCATCAGTAGCAGCATCTACAAAATGGCTGCTCATGCAAAGGCAGGCAACATTGTGTATTACAGGCTTTAATAAGAGGCACAACGCTGACAACATATTAGAGAAAATGAGGGAAATTATCTCCCAGTGGCTTACCCCACTTAGACTCTCATGGGGATTTGTGGTGTCAGACAATGCCAGTAACATTGTGCGGGCATTAAATATGGGCAATTTCCAGCACGTCCCATGTTTTGCCCACACCATTAATTTGGTGGTGCAGCATTACCTCAAGAGTGACAGGGGTGTGCAGGAGATGCTTGCGGTGGCGCGCAAAATTGCTGGACACTTTCGGCATTCAGCCAGTGCCTACCGCAGACTAGAGGCACATCAAAAAAGCATGAACCTGCCCTGCCATCACCTCAAACAAGAGGTTGTGACGCGCTGGAACTCCACCCTCTATATGCTGCAGAGGATGGAGGAGCAGCAAAAGGCCATTCAGGCCTACACAGCCACCTACGACATAGGCAAAGGTGTGGGGATGCGCCTCAGTCAAGCGCAGTGGAGACTGATTTCCGTGTTGTGCAAGGTTCTGCAGCCATTTGAACTTGCCACACGAGAAGTCAGTTCCGACACTGCCAGCTTGAGTCAGGTCATTCCCCTGATCAGGCTGTTGCAGAAGCAGCTGGAGAAAGTGAGGGAGGAGCTGGTAAGCCATTGCGATTACACCAAGCATGTAGCTCTTGTGGATGTAGCCCTTCGTACGCTTTGCCAGGATCCGAGGGTGGTCACTCTTTTAAAGTCAGAGGAATACATTCTGGCCACCGTGCTCGATCCTCGGTTTAAAGCGTATGTTGTGTCTCTGTTTCCGGCGGACACAAGTCTACAGCGGTGCAAAGACCTGCTGGTCAGGAGATTGTCCTCTGAAGAGGACCGTGACATGCCAACAGCTCCACCCTCATTTTCTTCCACATCTATGGCTGCGAGGAAAAAGCTCAGTTTTCCCAAAAGAGGCACTGGCGGGGATGCTGATAACATCTGGTCCGGACTGAAGGACCTGCCAACCATTGCAGACATGTCTACTCTCGCTGCATTGGATGCTGTCACAATAGAAAAAATTGTGGATGATTACTTTGCTGACACCATCCAAGTAGACATGTCAGACAGTCCATATTGTTACTGGCAGGAAAAAAAGGCAGTTTGGAAGCCCCTGTACAAACTGGCTCTATTTTACCTGAGTTGTCCCCCCTCCAGTGTGTACTCGGAAAGAGTTTTTAGTGCAGCGGGGAACCTGGTCAGTGAGCGGCGAAGGAGGTTGCTTCCTCACAACGTTGAAAAAATTATGTTTATAAAAATGAATAATCAATTCCTCAATGAAGTACAGCACTGCCCTCCAGATACTACAGAGGGACCTGTGGTTGTGGAGTCCAGCGGGGACGAATTGATAATGTGTGATGAGGAGGAAGTACACACTGTAGGGGGAGAGGAATCAGAGGTTGAGGATGAGGACGACATCTTGCCTCAGTAGAGCCTGTTTAGTCTGTACAGGGAGAGATGAATAGCTTTTTTGGTGTGGGGGCCCAAACAAACCAATCATTTCAGCCAAAGTTGTTTGGTAGGCCCTGTCGCTGAAATGATTGGTTTGTTAAAGTGTGCATGTCCTATTTAAACAACATAAGGGTGGGTGTGAGGGCCCAAGGACAATTCCATCTTGGACCTTTTTTTTTTGCATTATATGACCAATCAACAGTCGTTTGCCATGTTCAAAAAGTAAAACCAAATTTAAAAAAATACAAGAAATTAAACCAAAAGTAAAATGCCGTGTCATAATTTAAAACAAGAGGTATTGACGTGCTCTAAAACTACTGTATTGTTGTTTATATTTTATAAACACTACACTTGAAAGCTTGAGTCTTTCAATAAAAAAGTAACTGTCCATTGCACGAATATTTGCAACAGGGACAATTTTAGGGTTAAGAAAGTCAACTAATAACACTTCGACGCTGTCTGTCTTTATAAACACTACACTTGGAAGTTGGAGGAGGTATTGTGGCCCCGGCACCAAATTTACTACCGGGGCCACTCCACTGTGCAGTCCATATTTAGGTGTATCAGATATTAAACAACGGTGACAGTTGATGCCCAATTTTTTAATTATATTGTGGCCTCGGTACCAAATTGTGTACCGGGGCCACCACACTACGCAGTCCAGATACTTGTTTGGTGGAATTCAGACCAGTTGAGGGTTTTATTATTATATTGTGTGGACCACTCTATCTATACCACACTACAACTCTATACCACTCTATTTCATACTTTAATTCTATTTCATACTTTAATTCTATTTCATACTTTAATTCTATTTCATACTTTAATTCTATGACTAATTACCATAAAGAGGAACAAAATAAACCAATTTTACCAAAAGTATAATATGACTTAGACTTACAAACACTACACTTGAAAGATCGTGCCTTTAAATGAAAAAGTCAGTCTTCATTGCACGACTATGTGCAACAGGGACAGTTTTTTGGGTTTACAAAGTCAACGAATAACACTTCGACCCTGTCTGTCTTTAACATACTTGATGGGATCTCAATGACGAATTGTCTGTACCATGTTTGGAGGAGGTATTGTGGCCCCGGTACCAAATTGGGTACCGGGGCCACTCCACTATGCAGTCCAGATAAAGGTGTATCAGATATTAAACAACGTTGACTGTTGATGCCCAATTTTTTAATTATATTGTGGCCTCGGTACCAAATTGTGTACCGGGGCCACCACACTACGCAGTCCATACCCTTTTTTGGTGGAATTCTGACACGTGGAGGGTTTTTTAATTATATTGTGGCCTCGGTACCAAATTGTGTACCGGGGCCACCACACTACGCAGTCAAGATAGATAGATGCGTATCATAGATAAAGTTCATTCAGTGGTGTGGGGCAAATTGAAAAATATACTTGTGGTGACCCACTCCTCTACGCAGTCCAGGTACATTTATTGGTGCAAATCATAAAAGTTCAGGGTTTTTAATATATATTGTGGTGACCCACTCCTCTACGCAGTCCAGGTACATTTATTGGTGCGAATCATAAAAGTTCAGGGTTTTTAATATATCTTGTGGTGACCCACTCCTCTACGCAGTCCAGGTACATTTATTGGTGCGAATCATACAAGTTCAGGGTTTTTAATATATATTGTGGTGACCCACTCCTCTACGCAGTCCAGGTACATTTATTGGTGCGAATCATAAAAGTTCAGGGTTTTTAAGATATTGTGGTGACCCACTCCTCTACGCAGTCCAGGTACATTTATTGGTGCGAATCATAAAAGTTCAGGGTTTTTAATATATCTTGTGGTGACCCACTCCTCTACGCAGTCCAGGTACATTTATTGGTGCGAATCATAAAAGTTCAGGGTTTTTAATATATATTGTGGTGACCCACTCCTCTACGCAGTCCAGAAAGATACCTTGTTGCAACGTTTTGGACTAATAACTATATTGTGAGGTGTTCAGAATACACTGTAAATTAGTGGAAATGCTTGTTATTGAATGTTATTGAGGTTAATAATAGCCTAGGAGTGAAAATAAGCCCAAAAACTTGATTTTTAAACTTTTTATGTTTTTTTCCAAAAAAATCCGAATCCAAAACCTTAAATCCGAACCGAGACCTTTCGTCAAGTGTTTTGCGAGACAAATTCGAACCCCAAAAATAACGAAAATCCGGATCCAAAACACAAAACACGAGACCTCAAAAGTCGCCGGTGCACATCCCTAGTGTGTATATATGTATCTATATCTATACCTAATATTTATATATTTTTATATATATATATATATATATATATATATATATATATATATATATATAGCAAGAAGAAGTAGTAATATACTGGCTCCCCTTCATGATGTCATTCACCATGGCGACGGGATTAACGCTGTTCTTAATTGGGTAATGTAAGCCTATGTACAATGTATTTTGCAATGCCTTCTACATTGTACATAGGGGCATACTTACATTACACCATTAACAGCAGCGATAATCACGTCGACATGGTGAATGACGCCATGAAGAGGAGCCACCTTATTACTTGTTCGTGATTGGCTCAAGTCGCTTTAAACAGTAGTTGTCATCGGTGATCGTCGGTAAGGAGCCTTTCGGAATCATCATGTAGTGGTAAGTGTTTTCAGGGCATTCGGCATCAATAAGCTGTACCACACCCATATATATTAGAGATGCTCACTGACCCCTGAAGTGGTTTTGGTTTTGGTTTTGGATCTGGATTAGCTTCTTGTTTTGGTTTTGGCAAAACCACCCTTGTGTGTTTTTGGTTTTGTTTTGGTTTTGGATCTGTATTTTTTTAGAAAAAATCCTAAAATATGCTAAAATCACATAATTTTGCTCTTTTTTGATCCTACATTTTTATTAACCTCACTAACACTAATTTCAAGTCCTTTGCAGTCAATTTTGACCACCTCACAGGTCACATTATTATTTTTATACACTTTCGGACAAATACTGCAGCGACCTGACTGGATGCTAAGCGACAGAACAATGACTCAAACACACGGCAGTTCCTAGCACATCTAGGACACATTTGCACACAACAGTGACAGAAAAGGGTGCAAGACGGAATTGTCCTTGGTACCTCCCACCCACCCTTATGTTGGATCTTAAAAAGGATATGCACACTTTAACAAACCAAGCACTTCAGCCACAAAACTGCCACTCTTTGTGGCTCAAGTGCTTGGTCTGTTTGGGCCCCCACCAGGGCCTGATTAAGGGTTCCAGCCGCCCCAGGCTAACACATCTGTTGCCGCCCCCCCCCCCCCCCCCCCCGCGCGCGAGCGAGCGTCTACCGCCCCAACCCATGCATATATGTCTGTGTTTATACACAGTGTTCAAAGTGGAAACTTCGAACAGTTTTACAATCAAGGCAGTAGAAGTGGATGTATGGAATACCACAGCCTATCAGCCCACTTCACCACTGTGTGTGTGCGTGTACATACATGTGTGTGTGTGTGTTTTTATATATATATATGCAAAAAATTGTAAAATATTAATTAATACATAAAAACACACAGGCCCTGATTCATTGAGGAAAGGAAATCCCCAAAAAATTGTAACTTTGCATGTCAGCAAAACCATGTTGCATTGGAGGGGGATGTAAGTTAAACTGTGGGGACAGGTTTATAGTTAGGGTAGGGCATGTCCTAGATCAACTTTAAAGTGCTGTGTAAACATAAAGCTAACAAGTATCCGTGTGCTACATGAAAAAACAGCCAGTATTTAACTTATGTGCAAAATAATAAACTAATATGCATCCCTTGCATTGGAACATGGCTTTGCCCAGGAGAAAATGTACTCATTTTTTTTACTTACTTTCCTTAATGAATCTCTGCAAACACATTAAAATGTTATGACAGTAAAATTACACATTCAAAGATAGACAAATTGTGCCGTTCTCTCTTACCTGATCTTGCAGGGTAGACTACCTGATGTTCGCTCTTGCTTGTTCTTGAAGCGTTGTTGTCAGTTGTCTTCTGGAACCTTGGGGTCCTGTATTGAAAATGTGCAAAATTTTTTATTATAATGCAAAATGTTAACGAACCCTGAATGATTGAAACACAACACTCCATTAGGACAAAATAAAACTACCCCCTAGTACAGGCACATATAGGCAATAAAATATATGAAAATTATTTGCAGTCATATACTGATATCTACCAATCCCTGACAGTCAGCTAAATAATCCCCTTAGCCAATTAATAATTTTGATGTCCCCTGCAGCCTATCCCCCCCCACCCCTGAGTCATGATCCCCACCTCCTAGACAATTAATAATATTGTTGCCCCTGTAGTCTATTTTCCACCCCAACATGAGTTATGATCTCCCCCCCCCCATAGACATAAAATAATAATGATGCCCCCGCAACCTATTCCCCCTCCCTGAGTCATGATTCCCCCCCCACATAGACAGTAATAATGATGCCCTGCAGCCTGTCCCCCCTTCCTGAGTGATTAATCCCCCCCCCATGGACAATAATAACGATGCCCTGCAGCCTATTCCCCCTCCCTGAGTCATTAATCCCCCCCCCATGAACAATAATAATGATGCCTCTGCAGCCTGCTTTTGACTTTAACTTACCTTGAAGATTGCCGGACTGGTCCTCTTCTGTCCCGTGCGACGCTCCGATGCTCCTTCCTTCTAGCAGTGTGGGCGCGATTTGTCTGCTTAGTGTGATCACGTGAGATGTTAACATCTCACGTGATCACACTAATCAGCGCACCGCGGCCGCACTGACAGCTAAGCAGAAGCTGTCAGCTGCCGCCTGCTAACCTGCACAGAAGTGGACATACACAGAAGCGGACCCCATAAGGTAGGATTTTCAGTGGTTGGCTAATCAGGCCCTGGCCCCCACAAAACAAGGTAACAATTGCTATAAGCCACCTAAGGTAACAGTGGTGTTAATGAACTTTACTGTGGCAAGATGTTGTTGTCATCATCCTCAGCCTCATCCTCTCCCTCATCAGTGTGTACATCATTCTCACACATTATTAATTCATCACCGCTGTAATCCACTGTTACAGAAGTCTGAGTATTTTGATGTAGTTGGTGGGAA
Organism: Mixophyes fleayi; assembly: GCF_038048845.1. Lineage (NCBI taxonomy): Eukaryota > Metazoa > Chordata > Amphibia > Anura > Limnodynastidae > Mixophyes > Mixophyes fleayi. Next base: position 94,577,378 of record NC_134406.1, read on the forward strand.
AGGCCTTCCTCGTAGAACTTGAAGTTCATTTTTATGAACATCATCCACATTTGGAGGAAGTAGCCACCTACGCCGATCGCTGACAAGTTTCCCGGCTGTGCTAAAAACTCTTTCCGAGTACACACTGGAGGGTGGACGGCTTATGCAGTGTAAAGCGAGTTTGTACATGGGTCTCCAAATTCCCTCTTTTTCCTCCCAGTATGTAAAGGGACTGTCTGATGTGTCTAATATGCTGACTGTTTTTTCATGTAGCACACAAATATCAACTTTAAATTTCAGTGTACAAATAAGCTATCAAGTATTTGTGTGTTACATGAAAAAACAGTCAGTATTTAACTTATGTGCAAAACAGAATGTTAATTTGCACCCCTTGCATTGTAACATGGTTTTGTCCAGGAGACTGAAATAAGAAAGTTTCTTAAGTTAAGATCCTTAATGAATCAGGCCCGAGTGGAGGAATAGCTTTTCTACTGAAATGGTGTCATAATGGAATTTGGTAACTGGGGCACAAGACCTCAAGTAACTGCCTAAAACCAGCTGCATTAATAGTGGACATTGGACGCAGATCTAATACGAGAATAGTCGCCATGGCTCGGTGCTCAGATCTGCTAAGTTCGGGTATATTTGGTTCTCAGAAAATCAAGCCTGAGCATCTCTAATTACTAGACCAGTCTGCACTATTCCACGACATGCAAAAACCCATTTAGGGGTATATGTTCTAAACTGCGGGTTTGAAAACGTTGCCTACCAATCAGATTCTAGTCAGCATTTATTTAGTACATTCTATAAAATGACAGCTAGAATCTGATTGGTTGCTATAGGCAACATCTTCACTTTTTCAAACCCACAGTTTAGTAAATATACCCCTTAGACTTTAAACTACCCCAATCACAGTAGTAGACTTGCTTAGAAAAAAGAAAACTCACATTTTTTTAAATAAAGAACATTTTTTTTTATGAAAAATCCCAAATTTAACAACAAACCAAGTTTTATAAATTCTAAATATTTTTCTTTATTATGTCCAGATATTTGGCAATTGGTCTATTCAATGTTATGTATTATTATGTCCGAGGTGACTATTTCCTCTGCACCTGAAAAAAGGGGAAAAAAAATTATGCAACTATTTTATGCAACTAGAGATGCTCAGGCTCGGTTCCCCGACAACCGAACACACCAGATCTTAGCAGATCCGGCTCGGTACATTCGTGCAACCTTGGAATTGAAAACAAGGCAAAACGTCATTGTTACGTCGTCGTATCTCGCAAGTTTTGAATTCTATAAATACCACCCTCCACAGCGATCCAGAGCCACCAAACAGCTCCTGGCACCATTCATGATGATAGCAGTCCATCTACGTCATCTGCTAAAGCCTATGTTAAAGTGCATTGCGTTTTTAGGTGAGGGAAACGAAAATGTAAAAGAACACCTTTTACCTTGGTCAAGAAAAACAGACCTGTAATCCAGGCAAAGTTATCTGCAGAAAAAAATAAAATTACCAACATGCCATTCTACACACGCAATGGCAAGAAAAGAATGATGCCTTCGCCTTTCTCTATGAGTGCTAGTTCTGCAACTGTCACTGAGGCATCTTTTTGTAAGGTCAGTCATGACCAAGCAAGACCTTGTCATTCAGACTCCAAAAGTGGTGTCCAAATACTTTTACATGTAAAAGCCGAATTGGAAGAAAACAGTAAGGCAATAGAGGAAAATGTATGTTCAGATTCAGAAATGACAGAAATCCCTGAGCAGTCTATCCACGAGTGCTATGTGTAATCTTGAGTCTTCTGATAGTATACCCATAAAGAGGGCCCCTTTCAGCATTTCTGCAGATGTATACATGAACAGCCCAAGTGTAGCCGGTGATACACAAACCGAGGATGCCACTTTGGAATTGCAACAGGATGAGGGGGATATTTGTGTAGCTGACGAGGGCGCTAATGAGGATGTTGATGAGGATGATGTTGTTTGTGTAAGTCCTGCACCAGTGGAAGCAGTTCCTGCACGTGATAAGGCCATTGTCATGCCTGGGCATAAGACCAAAAAATCCACCTCTTATGTGTGGAATTATTTTTACCCAAATCCTGACAACAGTTACCTAGCCATTTGTAGCGTTTGTAAAGCCACAGTCAGTAGAGGTAGGGACCTTAACCATCTAGGAACCTCATCCATGTTACTTCATTTGAAGCAAGTTCATGGCAAGCTGTTGGGAAAATCGAAAATTTCTGCTTAAAAAATAACAACAAGCAGTCCATCATCAGCTAGGTCCCTTCTCTCATCTAGATCCCGACAAAGGCAATCTACACCCACAACACTGTCCTCATCAATATTCTCTGTAGCGATCAGAGTTAGTCCTACAGTCCTACATCCAGTTTACTTCTCCACTATCCTGGATTCCTCATAAGAATTCTTGAGAGTTAGTCCCACTGCTGCTGCTGCAGCTGCTGCTGGGGGTGAATCTACATCCCAGAAGCAGACCAAGAAAAAGACTGCTAGTAGTTTACAACAATTGACTGCTACGCAATCATTTGCAAGAGGAAGCAAGTATGAAAGCTGTCACTCAGTCGCAAAGCGGATCACAGACGCCATGGCGACTATGTTAGCATTAGATCTGCGTACAATATCCACTATTATTGCAGCTGGTTTTAGACAGATACTTGAGGTCTTGTGTCCCCATTACCATATTCCATCATGACACCATTTTACTAGAAAAGCTATTCTTGACCTCTGCCAGAAGGTTCGTAAAATGTTATTATTGGGCTACTAAATGCCATTCTACCGACTGTACACTTAACCACCAATATGTGGACAAGTGGAACTGGGCAAGCAAACGATTATATGACAATGACAGCCCACTGGGTTGGTGATTCCCCTTCACCAGCAGGAGCTGCAGAAGCAGCATGTACCCAAGTATTTCACATTTGTCAGAGACAGGCTACTCTGTGTATCACCGGCTTCACTAAGAGTCATACAGCTGACGATCTATTACAAAAACTAAGGGATGTCATTGCAACATGGCTTATCCCGCTTGGACTCTCCTCAGGATATGTCATTTCTGATAACGTCACCAATATTGTGAGAGCATTACAGCTGGGTGAATTCCATCACATTCCCTTTTTGCTCACACAATAAACTTGGTGGTGCAGAGCTTATTGAAAAATGACAGGGTCGTGCAGGAGATGCTGTCTGTGGCCCGTAACATATCTGGACATTTCCAGCTTTCGGCAACAGCATGTAGGAGATTGCAGCAGCTGCAAGAGCAATCTAATTTGCCCTGCCACCAACTGAAACAAGAGGTGGTGCCAAGGTGGAATTTCACCCTGTATATGCTTCTGCGGAAAGAGGAACAGCGAAAAGCCATCCATGCTTACCCCACAAGCCCTGACATTGGGAAAGGAGGGGGGATGTATTTAAGTCAAGCGCAGTGGAGAATACTTTCTGTGTTGTGCAAGGTGTGGAAAACATTCAAAGCAGTCACCTGTGAAGTGAGTTCAGACACTGCTAGTTTGAGTCAAGTTATTCCCTTAATTAGACTTTTTAAAAAGCAGCTTAAGAAGATGAAACAAAGCAATTACATTAAGTATGTCGGACTTGTAGATCAAGTACTTTATTCGCTTCACTAGGGTCCAAGAGTTATCAAAATCTTGAAATCGGATCACTACATTTTGGTGACTGTGCTTGATCCTAGGTTTAAGAGTTATGTCTTCTGTTTTTTTCCAACTGACCCAGATTTGAAGAGATGCAATGAGCTTGTGGTAAGCAAGATGACAGCTCAAGTGTTACGTGATAGGATGTTGTCTCCTCCTTCAGTTTCTCACTTATCTACTGCTAGAAAAAAACTTAGCTTTCCCAAGAGACCCCGGGATGATGCAGATGACTCAGCACAACATTTTGACATCTGGTCTGGTCTAACAGAATTGATCTAAAAATGTGACACCTCTGCTGTATCTCCACCTGAATCTACTATCAAAATCCAAAGGATGGTGGAGAATTATTTTAATGTTACCTTAGAAATAGACACATCGACAGTTCCTTTACATACTGGGAGGAAAACAAGAGAATTTGGAGACCCATGTACCAACTTGCTTTGCACTGCCAAAGCTGGCCACCCTCCAGTGTGTACTCGGAAAGAGTTTTCAGCACAGCCAGGAACCTTGTGAACCTTGTGAAGGATGAATCTAGATAGCCCAAGTATTAATATAACATGAGCAAAACATTCTTAAGATGTAGATAATATGGATATGACTCCTGTTTAGATAATAAGGAATCCTACCAAAACCAATATCCTTTACCTGACCAGGCCAACAAGGGAGCAAGAACTACCAATACTCATTTACTCTCCATATGAAAACCAGGTAAACCAAATGCTTTGCATCTGGCTCAGTATTTGTGTGCAGAAAACAATGTAATTAATCCTAGAGTACCTATCGTCTTAGAAACAATTTTTAGCTATGTTCCACCACATGCCAATTATTTTTTTGTAATTCATTTCTGCTCGGCTTTTTTACCATGCCACTACACCCTGATTGTCAGTGGCTATTTGCATTTACTTTTGATGATCAATCAATGTCAGGTATTGAAGGAAGATTCAGGTGCAATAATATTAGATGTGTGAGTTTGCAAGAAAAATCAGAGACTGACAGTCCAGAGGCTTTTTTGAAGAAATGGCTAATCTTGTTGTATGGAAGGGAATTACTTGTGCACAGTTTGCGGTAGAGAGGGTGCAACACATTCCATGGCAAAATATTCCATCAGGAGCACCCCCTCGGCCCTTAAATGCAAAAGTTTTGCATTATAAAGATAGAGATGGATTCACCCTCCCTCCATCACACCTGTTTGCCTCATGCTTGTGACTTCTGAGTCCAATCGTTGTTAAGGATCTTTTCTGGGACTAGAGTTAGGTTCTTGATCCCTGAGTGTCATCTGTTGGGATTAGGTGGCATTGTTTGAGAACATGGCATGCTATAGTTGGCATGGGGTATACTGGGTGGGGGACTGGGTTGTTTGTGTACTACTTTGTACTTGAATCTCTGTTGTTGCATCTCTTACTGCAAGCAACTCTCCCTTGTATTAGAAAAAAGTCCAAAATGACATATATGTGCTTATAAGAGCTATAATAAACTTATCAACAAAAATTGTACTGGTGGTGTTTGTGAGGTTATGAAAAAATGTAGTGAACTTATGGTACTCTCACTAGATCCATCTGTTATTAGTATCAGAGATACAGTAAAATTATGGATACAAATGTAGGTAGATGAAGGGAGCAGCTTGGCTTTTGCAAAGTTGGTAATGGAATTGGGGCTAGCTGATTTGTGGCACCTGAAGCATCCTAATTCCATACAATTAATCTGCCTTTCAATCTTTCACCATGCATTTTCCGGAATACATTTGGCACTTATCTCTCAAATTGGTGCCTGCTTTAGAGGAAGTAGAATATATTGTTATGAAGGAAGGATTTACATCCGCACAAGGATCAGACCATCCTCACTATGTCTACATTTATTACTGATATATTGTATTTAACATGAAGGAGTGCTCGTACAACTTCTTATATAGTGTTTACAAAGAAAGGAAGAGAAATAGAGTTGAATATGAGAGCACTCCAGTCCATTCTTGCTATAATATCTTCCTTATAATTAACTTTTAGTTAAGTTTTAAAATTACACTTTTATTAATAATAACTCTAAAATTTGTTTGTTTTTTTACCTTATACCAGGTCCTAACAAGGCGAAGTTATTAAGATGAAGTCAAGCAGTGAAGTAAGGAAGAAAATGTGATAATAAAATTGGTTATAACTAGGGATGAGCGCACTCGGATTTATGAAATCCGAGCCCACCCGAACGTTGCGGATCCGAGTCGGATCCGAGACAGATCCGGGTATTGGCGCCAAATTCAAAAGTGAAACTGAGGCTCTGACTCATAATCCCGTTGTCGGATCTCGCGATACTCGGATCCTATAAATTCCCCGCTAGTCGCCGCCATCTTCACTCGGGCATTGATCAGGGTAGAGGGAGGGTGTGTTAGGTGGTCCTCTGTGCTGTTTAGTTCTGTGCTGTTTAGTTCTGTGCTGTTTAGTTCTGTGCTGTTTAGTTCTGTGCTGTTTAGTTCTGTGCTGTTTAGTTCTGTGCTGTTTAGTGCTGTGCTGTGCTGTGCTGTGCTGTGCTGTGCTGTGTTCTGCAGTATCAGTCCAGTGGTGCTGTGTGCTGTGCTCTGTCCTTCTGAGGTCAGTGGTGCTGCTGGGTCCTGTGCTGTGTCCTGTTCAGTCCAGTGGTGCTGTGTCCTGTGCTCTGTGCTTCTAAGGGCATAGTTATTTCCCCAATATTCCCCTGTGTTTAAAAAAATAAAAAAAAGTTTTTTTAAAAAATACTAAAAACTACTTTAATATTTTTTAATTACCACAAAATTTGCACAACCAATCCTGCAGTATAAGCCCATTGGTACTGCAATATTACCAAGTTCACACATTCAGCAGTAAAAGTCCAGTGGTACTGCAATATTACAAAGTTTACACATTCTGCAGTATCAGTCCAGTGGTGCTGTGTCCTGTGCTCTGTCCTGCTGAGTTCCGTAGTGCTGCTGGGTCCTGTGCCGTGTCCTGTTCAGTCCAGTGGTGCTGTGTTCTGTGCTCTGTGCTTCTAAGGGCATAGTTATTTCCCCATTATTCCCAAGTTTTTAAAAAATAAAAAAAAAGTAAAAAAAAATTAAAAAATTAAAAAAAAAATAAATATATAATAATTATAACCAAATTTGCAAAACCAATCCAGCAGTATAAGTCCATTGGTACTGCAATATTACCAAGTTCACACATTCTGCAGTATCAGTCCAGTGGTGCTGTGTCCTGTGCTCTGTCCTGCTGAGTTCCGTAGTGCTGCTGGGTCCTGTGCCGTGTCCTGTTCAGTCCAGTGGTGCTGTGTCCTGTGCTCTGTGCTTCTAAGGGCATAGTTATTTCCCCACTATTCCCAAGTTTTTTAAAAATAAAAAAAAAGTAAAAAAAAATAAAAAATTTAAAAAAAAAAAATATATAATAATTATAACCAAATTTGCAAAACCAATCCAGCAGTATAAGTCCATTGGTACTGCAATATTACCAAGTTCACACATTCTGCAGTATCTTGTGCTACATATAATGGAGACCAAAAATTTGGAGGATAAAGTAGGGAAAGATCAAGACCCACTTCCTCCTAATGCTGAAGCTGCTGCCACTAGTCATGACATAGACGATGAAATGCCATCAACGTCGTCTTCCAAGCCCGATGCCCAATCTCGTAGTACCGGGCATGTAAAATCCAAAAAGCCCAAGTTAAGAAAAAGTAGCAAAAAGAGAAACTTAAAATCATCTGAGGAGAAACGTAAAGTTGCCAATATGCCATTTACGACACGGAGTGGCAAGGAACGGCTTAGGCCCTGGCCCGTGTTCATGACTAGTGGTTCAGCTTCACCCACGGATCTTAGCCCTCCTCCTCCTCCCCCCCCCTACAAAAAATTGAAGAGAGTTATGCTGTCAGCAACAAAACAGCAAACAACTCTGCCTTCTAAAGAGAAATTATCACAAATCCCCAAGGCGAGTCCAAGGGTGTTGGTGGTTGTCAAGCCTGACCTTCCCATCACTGTACGGGAAGAGGTGGCTCGGGAGGAGGCTATTGATGATGTAGCTGGCGCTGTGGAGGAACTTGATGATGAGGATGGTGATGTGGTTATTGTAAATGAGGCACCAGGGGGGGAAACAGCTGATGTTCATGGGATGAAAAAGCCCATCGTCATGCCTGGTCAGAAGACCAAAAAATGCACCTCTTCGGTCTGGAGTTATTTTTATCCAAATCCAGACAACCAATGTATGGCAATATGTAGCTTATGTAAAGCTCAAATAAGCAGGGGTAAGGATCTTGCCCACCTAGGAACATCCTCCCTTATACGTCACTTGAATAACCTTCATAGTTCAGTGGTTAGTTCAGGAACTGGGGCTAGGACCCTCATCGGTACAGGGACACCTAAATCCCGTGGTCCAGTTGGATACACACCAGCAACACCCTCCTCATCAACTTCCTCCACAATCTCCATCAGATTCAGTCCTGCAGCCCAAGTCAGCAGCCAGACTGAGTCCTCCTCAATACGGGATTCATCCGAGGAATCCTGCAGCGGTACGCCTACTACTGCCACTGCTGCTGTTGCTGCTGTTAGTCGGTCATCTTCCCAGAGGGGAAGTCGTAAGACCGCTAAGTCTTTCACAAAACAATTGACCGTCCAACAGTCGTTTGCCATGACCACCAAATACGATAGTAGTCACCCTATTGCAAAGCGTATAACTGCGGCTGTAACTGCAATGTTGGTGTTAGACGTGCGCCCGGTGTCCGCCATCAGTGGAGTGGGATTTAGAGGGTTGATGGAGGTATTGTGTCCCCGGTACCAAATCCCCTCGAGATTCCACTTCACTAGGCAGGCGATACCAAAAATGTACAGAGAAGTACGATCAAGTGTCCTCAGTGCTCTTAAAAATGCGGTTGTACCCACTGTCCACTTAACCACGGACATGTGGACAAGTGGTTCTGGGCAAACGAAGGACTATATGACTGTGACAGCCCACTGGGTAGATGCATCCCCTTCCGCAGCAACAGCAACAGCTGCATCAGTAGCAGCATCTACAAAATGGCTGCTCATGCAAAGGCAGGCAACATTGTGCATTACAGGCTTTAATAAGAGGCACAACGCTGACAACATATTAGAGAAAATGAGGGAAATTATCTCCCAGTGGCTTACCCCACTTAGACTCTCATGGGGATTTGTGGTGTCAGACAATGCCAGTAACATTGTGCGGGCATTAAATATGGGCAATTTCCAGCACGTCCCATGTTTTGCCCACACCATTAATTTGGTGGTGCAGCATTACCTCAAGAGTGACAGGGGTGTGCAGGAGATGCTTGCGGTGGCCCGCAAAATTGCTGGACACTTTCGGCATTCAGCCAGTGCCTACCGCAGACTAGAGGCACATCAAAAAAGCTTGAACCTGCCCTGCCATCACCTCAAACAAGAGGTTGTGACGCGCTGGAACTCCACCCTCTATATGCTGCAGAGGATGGAGGAGCAGCAAAAGGCCATTCAGGCCTACACAGCCACCTACGACATAGGCAAAGGAGTGGGGATGCGCCTCAGTCAAGCGCAGTGGAGACTGATTTCCGTGTTGTGCAAGGTTCTGCAGCCATTTGAACTTGCCACACGAGAAGTCAGTTCCGACACTGCCAGCTTGAGTCAGGTCATTCCCCTGATCAGGCTGTTGCAGAAGCAGCTGGAGAAAGTGAGGGAGGAGCTGGTAAGCCATTGCGATTACACCAAGCATGTAGCTCTTGTGGATGTAGCCCTTCGTACGCTTTGCCAGGATCCGAGGGTGGTCACTCTTTTAAAGTCAGAGGAATACATTCTGGCCACCGTGCTCGATCCTCGGTTTAAAGCGTATGTTGTGTCTCTGTTTCCGGCGGACACAAGTCTACAGCGGTGCAAAGACCATATTGTTACTGGCAGGAAAAAAAGGCAGTTTGGAAGCCCCTGTACAAACTGGCTCTATTTTACCTGAGTTGTCCCCCCTCCAGTGTGTACTCGGAAAGAGTTTTTAGTGCAGCGGGGAACCTGGTCAGTGAGCGGCGAAGGAGGTTGCTTCCTCACAACGTTGAAAAAATGATGTTTATAAAAATGAATAATCAATTCCTCAATGAAGTACAGCACTGCCCTCCAGATACTACAGAGGGACCTGTGGTTGTGGAGTCCAGCGGGGACGAATTGATAATGTGTGATGAGGAGGAAGTACACACTGTAGGGGGAGAGGAATCAGAGGTTGAGGATGAGGACGACATCTTGCCTCAGTAGAGCCTGTTTAGTCTGTACAGGGAGAGATGAATAGCTTTTTTGGTGTGGGGGCCCAAACAAACCAATCATTTCAGCCAAAGTTGTTTGGTAGGCCCTGTCGCTGAAATGATTGGTTTGTTAAAGTGTGCATGTCCTATTTCAACAACATAAGGGTGGGTGTGAGGGCCCAAGGACAATTCCATCTTGGAACTTTTTTTTTTGCATTATATGACCAAGCAACAGTCGTTTGCCATGTTCAAAAAGTAAAACCAAATGTAAAAAAATTCAAGAAATTAAACCAAAAGTAAAATGCCGTGTCATAATTTAAAACAAGAGGTATTGACGTGCTCTAAAACTACTGTATTGTTGTTTATATTTTATAAACACTACACTTGAAAGCTTGAGTCTTTCAATAGAAAAGTAACTGTCCATTGCACGAATATTTGCAACAGGGACAATTTTAGGGTTAAGAAAGTCAACTAATAATAACACTTCGACGCTGTGTGTCTTTATAAACACTACACTTGGAAGTTGGAGGAGGTATTGTGGCCCCGGCACCAAATTTACTACCGGGGACACTCCACTGTGCAGTCCATATTTAGGTGTATCAGATATTAAACAACGGTGACAGTTGATGCCCAATTTTTTAATTATATTGTGGCCTCATTATGTAACCCCCTGTCACTGTGTGTAGTGTGGGGTGCAAAGGGTACACAGTGCACCTCCTTCTCAAGCCCTGGCTAGCTGATGGGCATGGGTGTAAATGATCAGGGGGTCCCTGCACATGCAGGTGTTTCTTTGTAGTTAGTGGGACACAGGTAATGTCACTTTGGTGCAGTGTAATAGAAGTCACAATAATTTGGGCGCCAGACCATCTCTATAACAAACTGAACTTTTATTTACACTCTTCCTCCAGCACGATAATCATAATGGTTGCAGAATATATACATCTCCTTACTCTCTCCAGCACAGTTATTAATGAGAAATACGAATATGGTTGCAAATATCTTATCACTCCTCCTGCACAGTTCTTAATGTTATCCAGATGTTAAATAACATAATTTACATGTCTCTTGCACTCCATACTCACTGCAGATCACCCTTTCTGCAGGGTCACATGCATGGATGCTAATAGGCAGGCAGCCTCTCCTCCATGCAGCTCTGACACACTCTGTGTACCTCTCAACTGCAGCTCATCCCTCCTCTGCGGGGATAATGTCTCCTGTGCTCTGACACGTCACTCTGTGTACTCTCAGCCTCAGGATCTGACACTACAACTACCATGCCTCTTGTAGCAGCCCTCACTCCAGGGCCTCTTCCATGTGCAGTGTCCCCCTCTCTCTTGGGTTCACTATAGTGGCATGGAGTTCTCCCCCTCATCCAGGGCACACATTCCTTGCCCTGGCTCAGTCACCACGCTCAGACTTCCAGGCAATGCTGGGGGAGCCTGGGAGCTTCCACCCCAGGTCCCCAGCTACAACTCTCCTCTCCTGTGTCTTCTCTCTCTTTCTGACACTTTAAAGATCGTGCCTTTAAATGAAAAAGTCAGTCTTCATTGCACGACTATGTGCAACAGGGACATTTTTTTGGGTTTACAAAGTCAAACAATAACACTTCGACCCTGTCTGTCTGGGGTCTCTCAATGACGAATTGTCTGTACCATGTTTGGAGGAGGTATTGTGGCCCCGGTATCAAATTGGGTACCGGGGCCACCCCACTATGCAGTCCAGATACTTGTTTGGTGGAATTCAGACACGTGGAGGGTTTTTTAATTATATTGTGGCCTCGGTACCAAATTGTGTACCGGGGCCACCCCACTACGCAGTCAAGATACTTGTTTGGTGGAATTCAGACCAGTTGAGGGTTTTATTATTATATTGTGTGGACCACTCTATCTATACCACACTACAACTCTATACCACTCTATTTCCTACTTTAATTCTATTTCATACTTTAATTCTATTTCCTACTTTACTTCTATTACTAATTAATTACCATAAAGAGGAACAAAATAAACCAATTTTACCAAAAGTATAATATGACTTAGACTTACAAACACTACACTTTAAAGATCGTGCCTTTAAATGAAAAAGTCAGTCTTCATTGCACGACTATGTGCAACAGGGACATTTTTTTGGGTTTACAAAGTCAAACAATAACACTTCGACCCTGTCTGTCTGGGGTCTCTCAATGACGAATTGTCTGTACCATGTTTGGAGGAGGTATTGTGGCCCCGGTATCAAATTGGGTACCGGGGCCACCCCACTATGCAGTCCAGATACTTGTTTGGTGGAATTCAGACACGTGGAGGGTTTTTTAATTATATTGTGGCCTCGGTACCAAATTGTGTACCGGGGCCACCACACTACGCAGTCAAGATAGATAGATGCGTATTGCGTATCATAGATAAAGTACATTCAGTGGTGTGGGGCAAATTGAAAAATATTCAAAATGCACTGACATTATCAAAAACAAGAGGTTGTCACACGCTAAAACTCCAACATGTATATGATGGAGAGGATGGAGGAGCAGCCGTATGTGTAGTGTAATGCAGATCTGTTGAAGGTTTTTTATATATTTTATTGTGGTGCCCAGTGCCCACTCCTCTACGCAGTCCAGGTACAATTATTGGTGCGAATCATAAAAGTTCAGGGTTTTTAAGATATTGTGGTGACCCACTCCTCTACGCAGTCCAGGTACAATTATTGGTGCGAATCATAAAAGTTCAGGGTTTTTAATATATTGTGGTGACCCACTCCTCTACGCAGTCCAGGTTCAATTATTGGTGCGAATCATAAAAGTTCAGGGTTTTTAATATATTGTGGTGACCCACTCCTCTACGCAGTCCAGGTCCAATTATTGGTGCGAATCATAAAAGTTAAGGGTTTTTAATATATTGTGGTGACCCACTCCTCTACGCAGTCCAGGTACAATTATTGGTGCGAATCATAAAAGTTCAGGGTTTTTAAGATATTGTGGTGACCCACTCCTCTACGCAGTCCAGGTACAATTATTGGTGCGATTCATAAAAGTTCAGGGTTTTTAATATATATTGTGGTGACCCACTCCTCTACGCAGTCCAGGTACAATTATTGGTGCGAATCATAAAAGTTCAGGGTTTTTAAGATATTGTGGTGACCCACTCCTCTACGCAGTCCAGGTCCAATTATTGGTGCGAATCATAAAAGTTCAGGGTTTTTAATATATTGTGGTGACCCACTCCTCTACGCAGTCCAGGTCCAATTATTGGTGCGAATCATAAAAGTTCAGGGTTTTTAATATATTGTGGTGACCCACTCCTCTACGCAGTCCAGGTACAATTATTGGTGCGAATCATAAAAGTTCAGGGTTTTTAATATATTGTGGTGACCCACTCCTCTACGCAGTCCAGGTACATTTATTGGTGCGATTCATAAAAGTTCAGGGTTTTTAATATATATTGTGGTGACCCACTCCTCTACGCAGTCCAGGTACAATTATTGGTGCGAATCATAAAAGTTCAGGGTTTTTAATATATTGTGGTGACCCACTCCTCTACGCAGTCCAGGTCCAATTATTGGTGCGAATCATAAAAGTTCAGGGTTTTTAATATATTGTGGTGACCCACTCCTCTACGCAGTCCAGGTACAATTATTGGTGCGAATCATAAAAGTTCAGGGTTTTTAAGATATTGTGGTGACCCACTCCTCTACGCAGTCCAGGTACAATTATTGGTGCGATTCATAAAAGTTCAGGGTTTTTAATATATATTGTGGTGACCCACTCCTCTACGCAGTCCAGGTACAATTATTGGTGCGAATCATAAAAGTTCAGGGTTTTTAAGATATTGTGGTGACCCACTCCTCTACGCAGTCCAGGTCCAATTATTGGTGCGAATCATAAAAGTTCAGGGTTTTTAATATATTGTGGTGACCCACTCCTCTACGCAGTCCAGGTACAATTATTGGTGCGAATCATAAAAGTTCAGGGTTTTTAATATATTGTGGTGACCCACTCCTCTACGCAGTCCAGGTACAATTATTGGTGCGAATCATAAAAGTTCAGGGTTTTTAATATATTGTGGTGACCCACTCCTCTACGCAGTCCAGGTCCAATTATTGGTGCGAATCATAAAAGTTCAGGGTTTTTAATATATTGTGGTGACCCACTCCTCTACGCAGTCCAGGTACATTTATTGGTGCGATTCATAAAAGTTCAGGGTTTTTAATATATATTGTGGTGACCCACTCCTCTACGCAGTCCAGGTACATTTATTGGTGCGATTCATAAAAGTTCAGGGTTTTTAATATATATTGTGGTGACCCACTCCTCTACGCAGTCCAGGTACATTTATTGGTGCGATTCATAAAAGTTCAGGGTTTTTAATATATATTGTGGTGACCCACTCCTCTACGCAGTCCAGGTACAATTATTGGTGCGAATCATAAAAGTTCAGGGTTTTTAAGATATTGTGGTGACCCACTCCTCTACGCAGTCCAGGTACAATTATTGGTGCGAATCATAAAAGTTCAGGGTTTTTAATATATTGTGGTGACCCACTCCTCTACGCAGTCCAGGTACAATTATTGGTGCGAATCATAAAAGTTCAGGGTTTTTAAGATATTGTGGTGACCCACTCCTCTACGCAGTCCAGAAAGATACCTTGTTGCAACGTTTTGGACTAATAACTATATTGTGAGGTGTTCAGAATACACTGTAAATTAGTGGAAATGCTTGTTATTGAATGTTATTGAGGTTAATAATAGCCTAGGAGTGAAAATAAGCCCAAAAACTTGATTTTTAAACTTTTTATGTTTTTTTCAAAAAAAATCCGAATCCAATACCTTAAATCCGAACCGAGACCTTTCGTCAAGTGTTTTGCGAGACAAATCCGAACCTCAAAAATAACGAAAATCCGGATCCAAAACACAAAACACGAGACCTCAAAAGTCGCCGGTGCACATCCCTAGTTATAACAGACCCTTCAGCTGTGCGGGCAATGAGATATTTATCAGTATCTCATCATCTCACGTTTTATATATATACCGTTGTATTACATTTAATAAAACCTTTTTATTTTGTATTAGTCGTCCTCATTTATTTTGTAGACCAGACTTCAAATTAGTGTTAGCTAGTGACCGTTCTTTGTATATTGGTTATAGATACAGATATGGTTGTGAACAATGTTATGTGGCTTAGTCTAAAGACAGATAAATGTATCACAGCTTGGTACCAGGGATTTTACTCCTTTATATTATGAGACATATGTTAGGGTGGGTGGCCTTAATAGTGTATTGTAGAGAAAAAACCTTAGTCCATTATATTCTTAATCCATTCTGGCTGACGCTATTGGGAGAAGGGTCAGAATTGGTCATCCAATGGGAAGGGGTTTGTGTCACAAATGTTCACACAGTGAAATATCTTGTCCTTTGGGATTAATTTTAAACATATCTCAGGGGTAATTTAATTAACAGAGTAACAGAGCTTATGCAGTTTTTTAAAAGACAAGAACATGATACGTTGTGCTCTGGAATTTGAATATATCCAATCCCACTCTGAATTGGTAAGAACCAGTGGGCTTGCATCTTAAAAATATGTGTAGATTATTTGTTAGATAAACATAATCTACTTTATACCAAACATGTCCAATGTGCACCGTGAGACAGAAATGTTAGTTTTCTAGCATGGTTTGCAAGAGCAGAAAGTGACTGTGTAGTTGTTCTGATGATTGTAAATGGTGCAGGAGAAAAGCATTTCCTAATGGCTGACATAGCTGTTGTCTTTAAATATAACCCATCTGGTTTGTTGGCATATCTGAATAGAATCTCCTCCACCAAACTCTTAAGGGACAGTAGGACATACTTGGAATCCACCATCACTTTGGAAGGGTTGGAAGAGGCAATAATATCCTTACCAACTGGTAAGGCCTAGGAGTAGATGGCCTCCTGTAAAAAATACATATAGCGGTTTATTTTCCTAAGTTGTTGGAGACCTCTAATGGTTTGTATGAGTCTGGAACATTACCCCAGTGTATGTCTGAAGCATTGATAGTAGTACTTCTGAAATCAGGAAAATAAACACAGTTTGGTGTGGACCCCTCATATATAAGATGGATTAGGCTCCTGTACTGTGGACTCATGGTAAGAGTGTGCAAAAATAGATATCCCCCTCCCTGAGTCACTTTTACAGAACAGGGGTTTCCTGAGTGGGCCAGGTGAAGATCTACACCCTGAAGAGATAACATGACATGGGTGGAGGCACTGTGTTTGAAGATTACCCCCCTTTCCCCACCTGGTGACTCTATATATATTAGAAATGCTCAGGCTCAGTTATCTGAAAGTCGAGCCCACCCGAAATTAGGGAATCAGAGTAAGCCTTCGAGCCAGCTCGTTACTTTTGCACATTTTCGGATCTGAATCAAGGCAAAACGTCAATGTTGCGTTTTCGGATCTTGCAGGTTTTGGATTCCATAAGGACCTCCCTCACCAGGAGATCCAGTGTCATTGCTCACACAGAAACAGGGACAGCAATGTTCTTGTCACTCTCCAGTCTCCAGTGCCATTGCTCAGTGCCATTGCTCATACAAAAACACGAGCCGTAGCAGTGTTCTTGATACTTGACAAAATTTACTAGAAATGATTGAAAATTAATGTTATTGGAGTTAATAATAATGTAGGGATAAAAAAAAGAACCAAATTATTTGATTTTAGAAAAAATAGGAATTTTAGAAAAAAGAAAACTGGATCCAAAACCAAAACCAAAATACGCAAGGGCGGTTAACCAGAATAGGGCAGACAGGGTTAATGATCCTGCTGTTACCTGGAGAAAGGAGTTCACACACAGGTGCATGACATGGGTGTGATTGCTGTGTGTGTGTGTAAACAGGATTGTGGGATTGTGGGATCTGGCTCGCCTTTGACCATCCCTCTGCATCTCCCACATGTGCTGCACTATCGTTTGGCAACACGGAACCAGTGCCTAGTTATGGTTTCCACAGGTAGGTGTAGCACACAGTTTTGCTAGGCAGAAGAACTTTGCCTTCTCTGTATTTTGCGGAGCCATAATGGACCACTTTACTTCCTTTCAGGTTGCAAAGAAGTGTGGAGGAAATCCTGGGACAGAGAGGAGGTTCAGGCTGTGGAGAAACACCTGATGAGGTTTACACAGACATGCCGGGTGCCCGGAAAGCGAGACTGTGTTGCGTGCCTCATGGCTGAACCATCCATACTCAAAGATCGGAACTAGTTGGAGGTGAAATTCTACAAAAAGAACTGTATAACAACTTTAAAGAGGGATCAAACTTGTTGAAATTATGCAAAGTGATTGAACAGGACTGTAGCCTCCATGGGTAAGTGCCGGTGTAATCGGGCATGCGGATGTCCTCAGACGGCCAGAATACACAAAACTTTCCTTACCATTGTTATTATTTATTCATTTATGTATGCGGGAATGTTGATGTCCTCAGACAGTCAAAATACATGACACTTTCCCCATCTTGAAGTCTGTGTCAGTACTTTATGCAAAGTCAGAGTGCAAATCTCATGTGGTAACTTTGGTGACAAACCGCTCCTACACATACCCCTATGATTGTTTTGTCGACAGGGCATCAGGAAATTGGTGTCCCTATACGCCATGTTCCAGACATGGGTCCTCACGATGCAATAAAAACAACTATGTGTGAGTGTGTGTTTGTGTAAAAAGGATTGTGCGATCTGGTGGGCAGGGCTTCCATGCAGACAAGCGACCAGACAATAGGCAGGGATTGTGGGCATAGTTAGCTTGTCAGGAAGCCGTTGAATCTTTACTGTTTATGTTATGCTGTTTATGCTGTTTTATGCCAAAATAAAACAGCTACTTCTTAAGAAGCCTGGACTGAGGAGTCTCTTATTTGGTGACTTCGATTATATATACACAGAAGATAGCCAAAACCATATTGAATAGGAGGAAACGGTTAAATAAGTGCACCCATAGGCTCTTCAGGAATGGTGAGGAGGAGGAGCATCAAAACAGATGTGGTTTTACACAACATTTCAGAACGTGTATCTGACTGATCTTCCTCTGACTTCACTCCACATCTGCCAGATTGCTCTGAAAATCTTTACACTAGCTCCCCATAATCCTCCAGAATATAAATCAAATTACTCAAGCTCACCTACAAAGCCCTCAACAACACCACCCCTTCATACATCTTAAACCTCCTTTCCAAAGACTCTGCCTCACACCCTCTTAAATTTGCCTGTCATCTGTGCCTCGTCTCCTCTCTAAAAACTACCGCTAAGCCTACAAGATTTGTCCCGCAGTGCTACGCACTTATGGGATTCCAATAACCACATCTAACTGCCAATTTATCAGCATATCTCCAGCTTTCAAATCTAAAATGATTACAAAAAAACTACCTGTTTACTAGAACCTACCTTACCCCCACATATATTACTACTACACTGGTACATCCTTGCTGGTGTCACAATCTCAACTCTAAGTTACACTCACACTTTCTCAACTCTACTCTTTTTCCACTAGATCATAAGCTCCCCTACGAGCAATGCCCTCCCTTACCCCTTGTTTTCACATTTATTCTATCTACCTTGTATGGCTATGTTTTCCTCACTGTCTGGTACTGTGGTGGATTGTGGCACCCTTCAAATAAATAATAATAATAATAATGATAATAATAATAACAATATGTACAGAATATGAAAGTAGAGCTAGATTATGTTTTTGTGGTTTGTCCATTTCCTCTTTAAAGTTGCTTTTGTACAGAAATATTTCACAGGTTTTTTTTTTTCATACTACATCCCCTTATATACTTGCATAAGAATCCTTGTGGCAATCAGAAGCCTTTGAGGAAGTTCCTAAACAGATTGCAGATTTGTCCTAGTCAGAAACCCGACGCTACCTTGAAAAGTGTGAGTGGCTTAAATTTGTGGAACAGTGCTCAAAAGAAGTAAGTGTGCATCCCTTGTCTGAATTTTGTATATTTAGCTTGTCATGTACTTTTATACATCTATTTACAGTGCATTAAGGAGAAGTCCAGTATTAGCCAGTTTATTACTGTCAGTAAATTTCAGGTGGATACGCAGGGCTAACAAAATGACACCTTTCTACAAAATAACATATCACACCAATGTGAGTGAAATTGTAATTATTAGTTGAGGCAAGACTTTTGTGCTAGAAATGAATGCATGCATACCACACTTAATTTAGTCGTTTTGAGAGCCTGGAGTGTAATGCTGATCATAACCAGTGCATGTATTATATAAAATTCATGTAAACTTATAGAAGCAAAAATTGTTTTGCAGTTTTATAATGAAAGAGAATGCATATCAGTGTAGCAAGTAAAGATACTCCATAGGGCATATATGATCCATAGGAACATAGGGACAAATATGGAAATAAGCAATCTTTGAGTTTAATCGTCTAGCTATGCCATATATATTTGCTTTATTGCATTTGTCACATTCTGAATAGCATAATAGGCTGTCTGTTGGTGTTTTCCTATTTAAAAACTTGTAAATACCTTTCTCTCTATACACTGTGAATAAAGCACTGAACCAAATGGTTTTCAAGTACATGGTAATACATAGAAATCGTTCCTTAATAAATGAAATAAATTATCTGCCTCTATTGGGGCCAATTCTACTAACTCCTGAATATTTGCATATGGCTCTCTATTTTATAGTTAATTATAGCTATGGATATGTCAATTTACTGCCTTCCAAAAGCGTCTGGTTTGCAATTTCACTTTAATTGTATGTACCAAGTGTATGTTTGTTACATTATGTACTATTCCCATCTTCCAAAAATGTACATGGATTTTTTTTAGTCTATAAAACTGAAGATATTACATTTATCAGGAGGTGATTTTTTTAGGCACACTAGTCTAATTACAATCAGCAAATAACAAAAACAGCTCTATCTACAATGCAATCCATCTTCATGTCCAATAAACACACAATAATTGTGTCCTACATACAAAAAACAGGTGTTTCCCCTGGTAGTGAGACACAAACAGCAAGCAGGCCCACCCTTTTATTTAGGCCTCATAGATGCAGCCTGCTAATCAGATGGGTTGGGAATGAAATGTCTACATTTATAATGTCATCATCAGAGCTACCAAGAGAAATTTCAGGCCCCAGAAAAACAACTTCTTGGGGCACCACCTCTGACGGTGGTGTGGCCAAAATAGGTTAGTAGCCCCCACATCAACACAGGCAGGCTAGGGCCAACAGTAAGACCAGGACCCCGATACTTTGTACCTGCTTGCCCCTCCTCTCAGTCGACGGGCAAAATTTCTACACCATAATGTCGACATACACTGTCTACACTGTTTTATTGTCAACCAACAAAATGTCTACATCTTCATAATGTCGACATGTAAAATGTGTACACGCTGTCATAATATCTAAAGGGCTGTAATGTTGACATGCAAATAAATGCTAACTGAACCGATATGCATTGTTTAAAAAATATTAGGCCATTTTTGGTCTGAAATGAAATGTCCCATGTCCCGCTCCCAATCTCTGGTGATTTTTAGCAGCGAGTCCAAAGTTTTCAATCAGAGTTTTAAATATAGATGAGAGAGTGTGTCTTGGGTTTTGTGTGCTCTTGCACAGGACCTCAAATTGGGTAAGTTCCCTTTCTGTCATCATCCGCATCTCTGGGTTATACAAGAAATGCAGGTATCTCCAAATCTCAGATTTGGGCAAATTCCATTTTGTTTGGATGTATACGCCTGACACTCCCACCAGCTGGCCAGCTTGAGAGATTCCTGTCGTGATCAATGGTGAAATTTCGTCACTGATATTCCTGAGAGAAAGGCCAGGGGAAAGTCACCAGACTGCCACAGGAGGCTAAATTTATCTGCCAAAGAACTTTTTGCAGTTGCCCATTGAGGGTGGACAAGGCACCCATGGAATGGGGAACTACAACTCTGCTACAATAGATGTGTGCACAGGAGTGGCCTAGTTTAATTGTTGCCTCATTTTATGCCACAAGGCAGCATAAATAACAATGTAACACAGTGCTCAAAACCTACATGACTGATAAATATCAGTGGTGAAAGCATCTAATGGTGGAATGACATGCCCACACTCATGGGACCCCGGTGGGAGATCAAGGAACTGTGTACTGCTGTCTACCCTACCACCAGACCCAGGTGAAACCACAACAGGCCAGAGACTTTGGACTTGGGGGAGAAAGGTTTGCTTGGGGTAACTGAGCCACTGGTGAACAAGGGCTACAAATGTGGGGGAAGTATGTCATTAAAACAAGTTCGATAACATCTTAACCAGCCTGTCCTTCATTTCTTACAAAAAGTGGATCATATCAACATGTACTTTTTATAGCCCTGTTTATGTTCACCATCTCACAAAGAGTACAAATGCAGTGTCTAATTACATGTGGATAAGGGGACACTGTAGCGCTATGATATCATCGGCTGCCCCCGGGGATCCTAATAGCGTCCCATTGCCGGGCAACGGGACGTGGGGCGGTTCTGCCGGAAGTATCGCATCTGGTTGCCCGGCAACCAGAAGCGACGGGAAAGTGACACGCGGCCGTCCCAAAGGAGAGGAGGGACCCCTCCTTTCTCTACAGGAAATCCTGAACAGGTGGAAGCCAGCTCTGGCTCAAAAAGCTTGTAAGAGGTTAATTTCAGGAGGTGCTGATTACTACCTTTGATCTGAGGTGGGGAAGACCAATTAGTATTCATTGTCTTCCATAGGACTAGCCTAGACATTTTGGCTTGGACACAGCAGGGGAGTGACTGTGGAAGGACAGCTCATCTCCACTCGCCCTCTAACCCCGTGGTTCAGGACTTATATTCAAGAAGGAGAGAGCCAGGAGTTTTCACAGGGAGGGGAAAACACTGTGGAAATTTGACTCTGGATATAAGGGTAACTCCAGGGGGGAAAGCGGGTTAATTCTGAGGATTGATTTCTGGAAGGTACACGGCTGACTGGTGTTGAGTTGATGTTCTCTACCAGCAGACCGGGGATCAATGCTGTTCTGTGTCTTGGAAAACTGCTACATCTGCAGCTCAGAGAAATCCGCAACTCAGGACAGCCAGATGACTGTAACACCGTAAGCTAGTGGGGTAAGGGACAGATTAATGTGATAAACTTGCCTGGCATTTATTTACTGTTTGTATATAATATTCTAGGAATTTTTTTTTATTACAGCAAATGTATTGTTGTACTTTCTAACTGGATTTACCTGAGTGACTATAGAATCCTAGAAGGTACTGGGTAGGCTTTCCTGGCATAGAAAGGTATCTCTGGGTAGCCAGCCAGCGTGTAGTTGTCAGGAGCCGCGGCGGCCTCGGGCACCGCCGCGACTCACTTCCTGTTCCTAGTGAACGTCCTGGCCATCTCCATGACGACCAGGGCGTCACTTCCGGTTCTCGGGCCCGACCATTGCCAAGGCAACGGCCGGACGCCGAGTGTAACAAGCGGTGCGCCCCGACAAGTGAGGCAGCCGGGCGCATGCGCTAAGATAGCCTGTGGGCTAATTATTGTCGGGGCATGGGCTGTGATGTGTTGCAGGGCTAAGCCCTGAAGTCTGTATATAAGGCAGGTAGGGCTTAGTCTCCCTGCCGGTTATAGCGTCCAGTCTGCCTGTCAGTTAACCTGCTCCTGCTCCTGTTAGCATTGGTGAAAACCTGTTTGGACTGATTACCTGTGTATGACCCCTTGCCTGGATTTGACCCTGCCTGTGTATCCTGTGACCCTGACCCTCTTGCCTGTATGTGGACCTTGCTACCGTGCTTGTGACCCTTGACCCTGGATCGTGTATTGGATTCCCTGTCTGCTGCGGGCCCTTGACCCTTGCCTGGACTTCACTCTGCTTACCTGGGTTCCCCCTAGTCGGTACACACTTCATGACCCTCTGCTAGTCTGCGGCCAATTCTGTCCCCACCATTAGGGGCTCCAGTGAACACCTGACTGGCAGAGCAGACTCCAGGTTGTGCTGTACCGGCTAGAGGGGTTCCTAACATTATAACCGGCCATACTTTTCGGAGACGAAGTTGGTATGGAAGAAAGCGGAACCAAATCGTCTCCTCTTCAAGCCCTGGCGGGTCATGTTGAGACCCTCTACCAGATGATCCGGGAATTGTCCCAGCGGTTGTCCTCCCCAGACGGGGTCCCCCGGACTACACTGCTCAGTTCTGGTTCAGTTGATGAACCCAAGTTAAATTTGCCGGACCGGTTCTCCGGAAATAGAGCTCTGTTCCGGAATTTTAAAGAAAGCTGCAAACTCTACCTTCGCTGAAGCCTCGGTCATCTGGTTCAGAACAGCAGAGAGTTGGAATTGTCATCTCCCTCCTGCAGGGTGACCCCCAGTCCTGGGCCTTCACCCTACCACAGTCGAGTCCTATCATGCAATCGTTGGAAGCTTTCTTTAATGCACTAGGCCTCCTTTACGATGATCCCGATCGAGTTGCCTCTGCGGAGGCTCATCTACGGGCCTTAAAGCAAGGCCTGCGCTCGGCAGAAGAATACTGCGCTAAAATCTGCAGATGGTCGCCTGACAGTGAGTGGAATGATCCAGCGTTACGCAGCCAGTTTCGCTTAGGACTGTCAGAGGAGATTAAGGATTCACTTGTGCAGTATCCTTCCCCCACCTCGTTGGAGAGCCTTATGCAACTCGCCATTAAAATTAACAGGAGGATCGAGGAGAGGAAGACAGAGAAAGAGGCGTCTTCTTGTTTGTCTGCAATTATTTCAGCCTCCACGGATGTTGAGAAGCCTACGCAGTCAGGGGCGTTTCACCTCCCTCCGGAGGAAAGAGACAAGAGACGGTCACAAGGCCTATGTCTTTATTGTGGCAATAAGGGCCACTTTTCCTGTTCTTGTCCATACAAACCTGAAAAGGGAGCATGTCTAGGAAAAGTCCATTTGGGGTTGCAAATCGTTTCCCAAAAGAATGCTGTCCTGATTCCTGCACAAATTACTTTCGGTGCCAGTTCCGTGGCCCTGTCTGCCTTCATTGATAGTGGAGCAGCCGGCAACTTCCTCGACATCGGGTTTGCCTATTCTGCTGGGATTCCTATGGTGAAGCTTCGTTCTGCAGTTACAGTTTGTGGTCTAGATGGGAGTCCATTGCCTGGAGGTAAAATTGTTTGCGAGACTCCATCACTACAACTGAACATAGGCGCTCTCCATTCCGAGGCCATAACCCTCCTCCTTATCGACTGTCCATCAGTCCCGCTGATCCTGGGCCATCCGTGGCTTTCCCGTCACAATCCTGTCGTGGATTGGGAAAAAGGTGAAATTGTCCAGTGGAGTTCGTATTGTACACAGTCCTGCTTGACTCTGCCTCTGCGTGTAATCCAGTCTATTCCGGAGCAACTTCCCGCACAATATCATGAGTACTGGGATGTGTTCTCCAAAAAGGCTGCTGACACCTTACCGCCTCATCGAGACTTCGACTGTGCTATTGAGCTGATTCCTGGTTCCAAGTTACCTAAGGAGCGCTTATATTCTCTCTGTGGTCCCGAGACCAAGTCCATGCAAGCTTATATTGAGGAGAATCATGAGAAGCGGTTCATCAGGCCATCTAAATCTCCTGTAGGTGCCGGATGCTTCTTTGTGTCAAAAAAAGATGGTGGACTGCGGCCCTGCATTGACTACCGGGGTCTCAATCAAATTACAGTCAAGAACACCTATCCGCTCCCTCTCATCTCGGTGTTATTCGATCAGTTAAGAGGTGCCACGGTCTTCACCAAAATCGATCTCAGTGGCGCATACAACGTCATTAGCATCAGAGAGGGAGATGAATGGAAGACGGCATTCAATACACACTCCGGCCACTACGAGTATCTGGTCATGCCGTTTGGCCTCAGTAATGCACCTGCTGTGTTTCAAGATCTGATTAACGAAGTGCTACGAGAGTTCCTTGATTGTTTCGTGGTCGTCTATTTAGACGACATTCTCATCTATTCCAAGTCATTAACTATACATCGGGGCCATGTCAAACAGGTCCTACAGAACACCACCTTTATGCGAAACTAGAAAAATGCGAGTTTGAGGTGCAGAAGGTATCCTTCCTAGGCTACGTAATTTCTTCAGAAGGGTTCTCCATGGATCCAACCAAGGTCCAACCTATCCTGGATTGGGTGCAACCAAATAATCTCAAAGCGGTGCAGAGGTTCCTGGGCTTCGCCAATTATTATAGAAGGTTCATTCATGGCTTTGGTGATATTGTGGCTCCTATTGTCACCCTGACTCGCAAAGGAATGGATTCCACTAAATGGTCGCCTCAAGCAATAGCTGCATTTGAAAGCCTGAAAAAAGCCTTTGTATCCGCTCAGGTCCTTAGACACCCAGATCCTAAAAAAACATTTGTTCTTGAGGTTGACGCCTCTGATGTCGGTTCTGGTGCTATATTGTCTCAGAAGGACTCTCATACTCACCGTCTGCACCCATGTGCTTACTTTTCTCGTAAATTCTCTTCGGCGGAAGCCAACTATGACGTGGGGAACCGAGAACTATTGGCAATTAAGTGGGCCTTTGAAGAGTGGCGTAATTGGCTGGAGGGTGCCACGCATCAGATTTCCGTGATTACGGATCATAAAAACCTACAATATATTCAGTCGGCCAAACATCTGAACCCCAGACAGGCCCGTTGGTCGCTATTTTTCACTCGATTCGATTTTGTAATCACCTACCGACCAGGTTCTAAGAATGTTCGAGCAGATGCTCTGTCTAGAAGGTTCCTGGCAAATTATGTTCCTATTATGAATCCGGAACCTATCATTCCCCCTTCCATAATCCACGCTGGGCTGACCCAAGACCTGAGCATTACACTCCAAAGGTTTCAAAGGATAGCCCCGGATAATACCCCGGACGGATGTTTATTTGTGCCTGTTCATTTAAGGAAGGCGGTTCTTGCAGAAGCTCACAATAGTAAGACTGCTGGACATCCCGGAATCCGGAAAACGTTGGAAATCTTATCCCGTACTGTATGGTGGCCATCGTTACCTACTGATGTCAGGAGTTATGTTCTCTCTTGCGAGGGTTGTGCCAGGAATAAAGTTCCCAGGAATTGTCCGGTAGGTCAATTGATTCCATTGCCCGTTCCTGCAAAACCTTGGACTCATTTGTCCATGGACTTTATCGTCGATCTGCCACTCTCTGCAGGACACAACACCATATGGGTTGTAGTAGATCGATTCAGCAAGATGTCTCACTTCATACCACTAGCCAGGCTCCCTAGTGCTCGAAATCTGGCTGTCCTGTTCATCCAGCACA